>NW_025728348.1:0-99176 GCF_021461385.2 Schistocerca piceifrons | reverse complement strand
ACTAGTTATAGATACCGATGTTTCACTTCAGGTTTACTGTATCAGTCTGACCTTCTTATTGACGATAAAACACAGATATTGGATCGGAATTAAATACAAAAGGCACAATGCCGACTTAAGTACAAGAAAACTGACTCTTCTTACTGTCAATGTTTTGAACCACTCCTGTGACACTAGTTATAGATTCTGATGCCTCACTTCAGGTTAACTGTAACCCTCTGTCCTTCTTATTGACATTGAAACACAGAAATTGCATCGGAATTAAATACAAAAGACACAATGCCGACTTAAGTACAAGAAAACTGACTCTTCTTACTGTCTATGTTTGAACCATTCCTGTGACACTAGGTATAGATTCCGGTGCTTCACTTCAGGTTTACTGTATCCCTCCGACCTTCCTATTGACGATGAAACACAGATATTGCATCGGAATTAAATACAAAAGGCTCTATGCCGACTTAAGTACAAGAAAACTGACTCTTCTTACTGTCTATGTTTTGAACCAGTCCTGTGACACTAGTTATAGATTCCAATACTCCACTTCATGTTTACTGTATCCCACTGACCTTCTTATTGACGATGAAACACAGAAATTGCATCGGAATTAAGTACAAAACCCACAATGCCGACTTAAGTACAAGAAAACTGACTCTTCTTACTGTCTATGTTTTGAACCATTCCTGTGACACTAGTTATAGATTCCGATGCTTCACTTCTGGTTTACTGTATCCCTCTGACCTTCTTATTGACGACGGAACACAGAAATTGCATCGGAATTAATACAAAAGGTACAATGCCGACATAAGTACAAGAAAACTGACTCTTCTTACTGTCTATATTTTGAACCATTCATGTGACACTCGTTATAGATTCCGATGCTTTACTTCAGGTTTACTGTATCCCTCTGACCTTCTTATTGACGATGAAAAACAGAAATTGCTTCGGAATTAAGTACAAAAGGCACAATGCCGACTTAAGTACAAGATAACTGACTCTTCTTACTGTCTGTGGTTTCAACCATTCCTGTGGCACTAGTTATAGATTCCGATGCTTCACTTCAGCTTTACTGTATCCCTCTGACCATCTTGTTGACGATGACACCCAGAAATTGCATCGCAATTAAATACAAAAGGCACAATGCCGACTCAAGTACAAGAAAACTGACTCTTCTTACTGCCTATGCTTTGAACCATTCCTGTGACACTAGTTATAGATTCTAATGCTTCACTTCAGGTTTACTGTTTCCCTCTGACCTTCTTATTGACGATGAAACACAGAAATTGCACCGGAATTAAATTCAATAGGCACAATGCCGACTTAAGTACAAGAAAACTGACTCTTCTTACTGTCTATGTTTTGAACCATTCATTTGACACTCGTTATAGATTCTGATGCTTTCTTCATGTTTACTGTATTCCTCTGACCCTCTTATTGACGATGAAACACAGAAATTGCTTCGGAATTAAATACAAAAGACACAATGCCGACTTAAGAACAAGATAACTGATTCTTCTTATTGTCTATGATTTGAACCAATCCTGTGACACTAGTTATAGATTCCGATGCTTCACTTCAGGTTTACTGCTTCCCTCTGACCTTCTCATTGACGATGAAACACAGAAATTGCTTCGGAATTAAATACAAAAAACACAATGCCGACTTAAGTACAAGATAACTGATTCTTCTTATTGTCTATGATTTGAACCATTCCTGTGACACTAGTTATAGATTCCGATGCTTCACTTCAGGTTTACTGTTTCCCTCTGACCTTCTTATTGACGATGAAACACAGAAATTGCATCGGAATTAAATATAAAAGGCACAATGCCGACTTAAGTACAAGAAATCTGACTCTTCTTACTGTCTATAATTTGAACCATTCCTGTGACACTAGTTATAGATACCGATGCTTCACTTCAGGTTTACTGTATCCCTGTGACCTTCTTATTGACGATGAAACACAGAAATTGCATCGGAATTAAATACAAAAGGCACAATGCCGACTTAAGTACAAGAAAACTGACTCTTCTTACTGTCAATGTTTTGAACCACTCCTGTGACACTAGTTATAGATTCTGATGCCTCACTTCAGTTGAACTGTATCACTCTGTCCTTCTTATTGACAATGAAACACAGAAATTGCATCGGAATTAAATACAAAAGACACAATGCCGACTTAAGTACAAGAAAACTGACTCTTCTTACGGTCTATGTTTTGAACCATTCCTGTGACACTAGGTATAGATTCCGGTGCTTCACTTCAGGTTTACTGTATCCCTCCGACCTTCCTATTGACGATGAAACACAGATATTGCATCGGAATTAAATACAAAACGCACAATGCCGTCTCAAGTACAAGAAAACTGACTCTTCTTACTGCCTATGTTTGAACCATTCCCGTGACACTAGTTATAGATACTAATGCTTCACTTCAGGTTTACTGTTTCCCTCTGACCCTTCTTATTGACGATGAAACACAGAAATTGCATCGGAATTAAATATAAAAGGCACAATGCCGACTTAAGTACAAAGAAATCTGACTCTTCTTACTGTCTATGTTTTGAACCATTCCTGTGACACTAGTTATAGATACCGATGCTTCACTTCAGGTTTACTGTATCCCTCTGACCTTCTTATTGACGATGACACCCCAGAAATTGCATCGGAATTAAATACAAAAGGCACAATGCCGACTCAAGTACAAGAAAACTGACTCTTCTTACTGCCTATGCTTTGAACCATTCCTGTGACACTGGTTATAGATTCTAATGCTTCACTTCAGGTTTACTGTTTCCCTCTGACCTTCTTATTGACGATGAAACACAGAAATTGCATCGGAATTAAATTCAATAGGCACAATGCCGACTTAAGTACAAGAAAACTGACTCTTCTTACTGTCAATGTTTTGAACCATTCCTGTGACACTAGTTATAGATCCAATGCTTCACTTCAGGTTTACTGTATCCCTCTGATGTTCATATTGACGATCAAACACAGAAATTGCATCGGAATTAAGTACAAAAGGCACAATGCCTACTCAAGTACAAGAAAACTGACTCTACTTACTGCCTATGCTTTGAACCATTCCCGTGGACACTAGTTATAGATTCTAATGCTTCACTTCAGGTTTACTGTTTCCCTCTGACCTTCTTATTGCCGATGAAACACAGAAATTGCTTCGGAATTAAATACAAAAGACACAATTGCCGACTTAAGTACAAGATAACTGATTGTTCCTATTGTCTATGATTTGAACCATTCCTGTGACACTAGTTAAGATTCCGATGCTTCACTTCAGGTTTACTGTTTCCCTCTGACCTTCTTATGACGATGAAACACAGAAATTGCATCGGAATTAAATATAAAAGGCACAATGCCGACTTAAGTACAAGAAATCTGACTCTTCTTACTGTCTATGTTTTGAACCATTAATATAACACTAGTTATAGATACCGATGCTTCACTTCAGGTTTACTGTATCAGTCTGACCCTTCTTATTTGACGATGAAACACAGATATTGGATCGGAATTAAATACAAAAGGCACAATGCCGACTTAAGTACAAGAAAACTGACTCTTCTTACTGTCAATGTTTTGAACCACTCCTGTGACACTAGTTATAGATTCTGATGCCTCACTTCAGGTTAACTGTATCCCTCTGTCCTTCTTATTGACATTGAAACACAGAAATTGCATCGGAATTAAATACAAAAGACACAATGCCGACTTAAGTACAAGAAAACTGACTCTTCTTACTGTCTATGTTTTGAACCATTCCTGTGACACTAGGTATTGATTCCGGTGCTTCACTTCAGGTTTACTGTATCCCTCCGACCTTCCTATTGACGATGAAACACAGATATTGCATCGGAATTAAATACAAAAGGCTCTATGCCGACTTAAGTACAAGAAAACTGACTCTTCTTACTGTCTATGTTTTGAACCAGTCCTGTGACACTAGTTATAGATTCCAATACTCCACTTCATGCTTACTGTATCCCACTGACCTTCTTATTGACGATGAAACACAGAAATTGCATCGGAATTAAGTACAAAAGGCACAATGCCGACTTAAGTACAAGAAAACTGACTCTTCTTACTGTCTATGTTTTGAACCATTCCTGTGACACTAGTTATAGATTCCGATGCTTCACTTCTGGTTTACTGTATCCCTCTGACCTTCTTATTGACGATGGAACACAGAAATTGCATCGGAATTAATACAAAAGGTACAATGCCGACATAAGTACAAGAAAACTGACTCTTCTTACTGTCTATATTTTGAACCATTCATGTGGCACTCGTTATAGATTCCGATGCTTTACTTCAGGTTTACTGTATCCCTCTGACCTTCTTTTTGACGATGAAAAACAGAAATTGCTTCGGAATTAAGTACAAAAGGCACAATGCCGACTTAAGTACAAGATAACTGACTCTTCTTACTGTCTGTGGTTTCAACCATTCCTGTGGCACTAGTTATAGATTCCGATGCTTCACTTCAGCTTTACTGTATCCCTCTGACCATCTTGTTGACGATGACACCCAGAAATTGCATCGGAATTAAATACAAAATGCACAATGCCGACTCAAGTACAAGAATACTGACTCTTCTTACTGCCTATGTTTTGAACCATTCCTGTGACACTAGTTATAGATTCTAATGCTTCACTTCAGGTTTACTGTTTCCCTCTGACCTTCTTATTGACGATGAAACACAGAAATTGCACCGGAATTAAATTCAATAGGCACAATGCCGACTTAAGTACAAGAAAACTGACTCTTCTTACTGTCTATGTTTTGAACCATTCATTTGACACTCGTTATAGATTCTGATGCTTTCTTCATGTTTACTGTATTCCTCTGACCTTCTTATTGACGATGAAACACAGAAATTGCTTCGGAATTAAATACAAAAGACACAATGCCGACTTAAGTACAAGATAACTGATTCTTCTTATTGTCTATGATTTGAACCAATCCTGTGACACTAGTTATAGATTCCGATGCTTCACTTCAGGTTTACTGCTTCCCTCTGACCTTCTCATTGACGATGAAACACAGAAATTGCATCGGAATTAAATATAAAAGGCACAATGCCGACTTAAGTACAAGAAATCTGACTCTTCTTACTGTCTATGTTTTGATCCATTCCTGTGACACTAGTTATAGATACCGATGCTTCACTTCAGGTTTACTGTATCCCTCTTACCTTCTTATTGACGATGAAACACAGAAATTGCATCGATATTAAATACAAAAGGCACAATGCCGACTTAAGTACAAGAAAACTGACTCTTCTTACTGTCTATGGTTTGAACCATTCATGTGACACTCGTTATAGATTCTGATGCTTTACTTCAGGTTTACTGTATTCCTCTGACCGTCTTATTGACGATGAAACACAGAAATTGCTTCGGAATTAAATACAAAAAACACAATGCCGACTTAAGTACAAGATAACTGATTCTTCTTATTGTCTATGATTTGAACCATTCCTGTGACACTAGTTATAGATTCCGATGCTTCACTTCGGGTTTACTGTTTCCCTCTGACCTTCTTATTGACGATGAAACACAGAAATTGCATCGGAATTAAATATAAAAGGCACAATGCCGACTTAAGTACAAGAAATCTGACTCTTCTTAATGTCTATGTTTTGAACCATTCCTGTGACACTAGTTATAGATACCGATGCTTCACTTCAGGTTTACTGTATCCCTCTGACCTTCTTATTGACGATGAAACACAGAAATTGCATCGGAATTAAATACAAAAGGCACAATGCCGACTTAAGTACAAGAAAACTGACTCTTCTTACTGTCAATGTTTTGAACCACTCCTGTGACACTAGTTATAGATTCTGATGCCTCACTTCAGTTGAACTGTATCACTCTGTCCTTCTTATTGACAATGAAACACAGAAATTGCATCGGAATTAAATACAAAAGACACAATGCCGACTTAAGTACAAGAAAACTGACTCTTCTTGCTGTCAATGTTTTGAACCACTCCTGTGACACTAGTTATAGATTCTGATGCCTCACTTCAGTTGAACTGTATCACTCTGACCTTCTTATTGACGATGAAACACAGAAATTGCATCGGAATTAAATATAAAAGGCACAATGCCGACTTAAGTACAAGAAATCTGACTCTTCTTACTGTCTATGTTTTGAACCATTCCTGTGACACTAGTTATAGATACCGATGCTTCACTTCAGGTTTACTGTATCCCTCTGACCTTCTTATTGACGATGACACCCAGAAATTGCATCGGAATAAAATACAAAAGGCACAATGCCGACTCAAGTACAAGAAAACTGACTCTTCTTGCTGCCTATGCTTTGAACCATTCCTGTGACACTAGTTATAGATTCTAATGCTTCACTTCAGGTTTACTGTTTCCCTCTGACCTTCTTATTGACGATGAAACACAGAAATTGCATCGGAATTAAATTCAATAGGCACAATGCCGACTTAAGTACAAGAAAACTGACTCTTCTTACTGTCAATGTTTTGAACCATTCCTGTGACACTAGTTATAGATCCAATGCTTCACTTCAGGTTTACTGTATCCCTCTGATGTTCATATTGACAATCAAACACAGAAATTGCATCGGAATTAAATACAAAAGGCACAATGCCTACTCAAGTACAAGAAAACTAACTCTACTTACTGCCTATGCTTTGAACCATTCCCGTGACACTAGTTATAGATTCTAATGCTTCACTTCAGGTTTACTGTTTCCCTCTGACCTTCTTATTGCCGATGAAACACAGAAATTGCATCGGAATTAAATATAAAAGGCACAATGCCGAGTTAAGTACAAGAAATCTGACTCTTCTTACTGTCTATGTTTTGAACCATTCCTATAACACTAGTTATAGATACCGATGCTTCACTTCAGGTTTACTGTATCAGTCTGACCTTCTTATTGACGATGAAACACAGATATTGGATCGGAATTAAATACAAAAGGCACAATGCCGACTTAACTACAAGAAAACTGACTCTTCTTACTGTCTATGTTTTGAACCATTCCTGTGACACTAGGTATAGATTCCGATGCTTAACTTCAGGTTTACTGTATCCCTCCGACCTTCCTATTGACGATGAAGCACAGATATTGCATCGGAATTAAATACAAAAGGCTCTATGCCGACTTAAGTACAAGAAAACTGACTCTTCTTACTGTCTATGTTTTGAACCAGTCCTGTGACACTAGTTATAGATTCCAATACTCCACTTCATGTTTACTGTATCCCACTGACCTTCTTATTGACGATGAAACACAGAAATTGCATCGGAATTAAATACAAAAGGCACAATGCCGACTTAAGTACAAGAAAACTGACTCTTCTTACTGTCTATGTTTTGAACCATTCCTGTGACACTAGTTATAGATTCCGATGCTTCACTTCTGGTTTACTGTATCCCTCTGACCTTCTTATTGACGATGGAACACAGAAATTGCATCGGAATTAATACAAAAGGTACAATGCCGACATAAGTACAAGAAAACTGACTCTTCTTACTGTCTATATTTTGAACCATTCATGTGACACTCGTTATAGATTCCGATGCTTTACTTCAGGTTTACTGTATCCCTCTGACCTTCTTATTGACGATGAAAAACAGAAATTGCTTCGAAATTAAGTACAAAAGGCACAATGCCGACTTAAGTACAAGATAACTCACTCTTCTTACTGTCTGTGGTTTCAACCATTCCTGTGACACTAGTTATAGATTCCGATGCTTCACTTCAGGTTTACTGTATCCCTCTGGCCTTCTTGTTGACGATGACACCCAGAAATTGTATCGGAATTAAATACAAAAGGCACAATGCCGACTCAAGTACAAGAAAACTGACTCTTCTTACTGCCTATGCTTTGAACCATTCCTGTGACACTAGTTATAGATTCTAATGCTTCACTTCAGGTTTACTGTTTCCCTCTGACCTTCTTATTGACGATGAAACACAGAAATTTCACCGGAATTAAATTCAATAGGCACAATGCCGACTTAAGTACAAGAAAACTGACTCTTCTTACTGTCTATGTTTTGAACCATTCATTTGACACTCGTTATAGATTCTGATGCTTTCTTCATGTTTACTGTATTCCTCTGACCTTCTTATTGACGATGAAACACAGAAATTGCTTCGGAATTAAATACAAAAGACACAATGCCGACTTAAGTACAAGAAAACTGACTCTTCTTACTGTCAATGTTTTGAACCAGTCCTGTGACACTAGTTATAGATTCTGATGCCTCACTTCAGGTTAACTGTATCCCTCTGTCCTTCTTATTGACAATGAAACACAGAAATTGCATCGGAATTAAATATAAAAGACACAATGCCGACTTAAGTACAAGAAAACTGACTCTTCTTACTGTCTATGTTTTGAACCATTCCTGTGACACTAGGTATAGATTCCGGTGCTTCACTTCAGGTTTTCTGTATCCCTCCGACCTTCCTATTGACGATGAAACACAGATATTGCATCGGAATTAAATACAAAAGGCTCTATGCCGACTTAAGTACAAGAAAACTGACTCTTCTTACTGTCTATGTTTTGAACCAGTCCTGTGACACTAGTTATAGATTCCAATACTCCACTTCATGTTTACTGTATCCCACTGACCTTCTTATTGACGATGAAACACAGAAATTGCATCGGAATTAAATACAAAAGGCACAATGCCGACTTAAGTACAAGAAAACTGACTCTTCCTACTGTCTATGTTTTGAACCATTCCTGTGACACTAGTTATAGATTCCGATGCTTCACTTCTGGTTTACTGTATCCCTCTGACCTTCGTATTGACGATGGAACACAGAAATTGCATCGGAATTAATACAAAAGGTACAATGCCGACATCAGTACAAGAAAACTGACTCTTCTTACTGTCTATATTTTGAACCATTCATGTGACACTCGTTATAGATTCCGATGCTTTACTTCAGGTTTACTGTATCCCTCTGACCTTCTTATTGACGATGAAAAACAGAAATTGCTTCGGAATTAAGTACAAAAGGCACAATGCCGACTTAAGTACAAGATAACTGACTCTTCTTACTGTCTGTGGTTTCAACCATTCCTGTGACACTAGTTATAGATTCCGATGCTTCACTTCAGCTTTACTGTATCCCTCTGACCATCTTGTTGACGATGACACCCAGAAATTGCATCGGAATTAAATACAAAAGGCACAATGCCGACTCAAGTACAAGAAAACTGACTCTTCTTACTGCCTATGCTTTGAACCATTCCTGTGACACTAGTTATAGATTCTAATGCTTCACTTCAGGTTTACTGTTTCCCTCTGACCTTCTTATTGACGATGAAACACAGAAATTTCACCGGAATTAAATTCAATAGGCACAATGCCGACTTAAGTACAAGAAAACTGACTCTTCTTACTGTCTATGTTAAAACCATTCATTTGACACTCGTTATAGATTCTGATGCTTTCTTCATGTTTACTGTATTCCTCTGACCTTCTTATTGACGATTAAACACAGAAATTGCTTCGGAATTAAATACAAAAGACACAATGCCGACTTAAGTACAAGATAACTGATTCTTCTTATTGTCTATGATTTGAACCAATCCTGTGACACTAGTTATAGATTCCGATGCTTCACTTAAGGTTTACTGCTTCCCTCTGACCTTCTCATTGACGATGAAACACAGAAATTGCATCGGAATTAAATATAAAAGGCACAATGCCGACTTAAGTACAAGAAATCTGACTCTTCTTACTGTCTATGTTTTGAACCATTCCTGTGACACTAGTTATAGATACCGATGCTTCACTTCAGGTTTACTGTATCCCTCTTACCTTCTTATTGACGATGAAACACAGAAATTGCATCGGAATTAAATACAAAAGGCACAATGCCGACTTAAGTACAAGAAAACTGACTCTTCTTACTGTCTATGGTTTGAACCATTCATGTGACACTCGTTATAGATTCTGATGCTTTACTTCAGGTTTACTGTATTCCTCTGACCGTCTTATTGACGATGAAACACAGAAATTGCTTCGGAATTAAATACAAAAAACACAATGCCGACTTAAGTACAAGATAACTGATTCTTCTTATTGTCTATGATTTGAACCATTCCTGTGACACTAGTTATAGATTCCGATGCTTCACTTCAGGTTTACTGTTTCCCTCTGACCTTCTTATTGACGATGAAACACAGAAATTGCATCGGAATTAAATATAAAAGGCACAATGCCGACTTAAGTACAAGAAATCTGACTCTTCTTACTGTCTATGTTTTGAACCATTCCTGTAACACTAGCTATAGATACCGATGCTTCACTTCAGGTTTACTGTATCCCTCTGACCTTCTTATTGACGATGAAACACAGAAATTGCATCGGAATTAAATACAAAAGGCACAATGCCGACTTAAGTACAAGAAAACTGACTCTTCTTACTGTCAATGTTTTGAACCACTCCTGTGACACTAGTTATAGATTCTGATGCCTCACTTCAGTTGAACTGTATCACTCTGTCCTTCTTATTGACAATGAAACACAGAAATTGCATCGGAATTAAATACAAAAGACACAATGCCGACTTAAGTACAAGAAAACTGACTCTTCTTACTGTCTATGTTTTGAACCATTCCTGTGACACTAGGTATAGATTCCGGTGCTTCACTTCAGGTTTACTGTATCCCTCCGACCTTCCTATTGACG
The DNA here is from genome assembly GCF_021461385.2 of Schistocerca piceifrons. NCBI lineage: Eukaryota > Metazoa > Arthropoda > Insecta > Orthoptera > Acrididae > Schistocerca > Schistocerca piceifrons. The sequence goes on along the minus strand of NW_025728348.1, from coordinate 88,456 downwards.
ATGAAACACAGATATTGCATCGGAATTAAATACAAAAGGCACAATGCCGTTTCAAGTACAAGAAAACTGACTCTTCTTACTGCCTATGCTTTGAACCATTCCCGTGACACTAGTTATAGATACTAATGCTTCACTTCAGGTTTACTGTTTCCCTGTGACCTTCTTATTGACGATGAAACACAGAAATTGCATCGGAATTAAATATAAAAGGCACAATGCCGACTTAAGTACAAGAAATCTGACTCTTCTTACTGTCTATGTTTTGAACCATTCCTGTGACACTAGTTATAGATACCGATGCTTCACTTCAGGTTTACTGTATCCCTCTGACCTTCTTATTGACGATGACACCCAGAAATTGCATCGGAATTAAATACAAAAGGCACAATGCCGACTCAAGTACAAGAAAACTGACTCTTCTTACTGCCTATGCTTTGAACCATTCCTGTGACACTAGTTATAGATTCTAATGCTTCACTTCAGGTTTACTGTTTCCCTCTGACCTTCTTATTGACGATGAAACACAGAAATTGCATCGGAATTAAATTCAATAGGCACAATGCCGACTTAAGTACAAGAAAACTGACTCTTCTTACTGTCAATGTTTTGAACCATTCCTGTGACACTAGTTATAGATCCAATGCTTCACTTCAGGTTTACTGTATCCCTCTGATGTTCATATTGACGATCAAACACAGAAATTGCATCGGAATTAAATACAAAAGGCACAATGCCGACTCAAGTACAAGAAAACTGACTCTACTTACTGCCTATGCTTTGAACCATTCCCCTGACACTAGTTATCGATTCTAATGCTTCACTTCAGCTTTACTGTTTCCCTCTGACCTTCTTATTGCCGATGAAACACAGAAATTGCTTCGGAATTAAATACAAAAGACACAATGCCGACTTAAGTACAAGATAACTGATTCTTCTTATTGTCTATGATTTGAACCAATCCTGTGACACTAGTTATAGCTTCCGATGCTTCACTTCAGGTTTACTGCTTCCCTCTGACCTTCTCATTGACGATGAAACACAGAAATTGCATCGGAATTAAATATAAAAGGCACAATGCCGACTTAAGTACAAGAAATCTGACTCTTCTTACTGTCTATGTTTTTAACCATTCCTGTGACACTAGTTATAGATACCGATGCTTCACTTCAGGTTTACTGTATCCCTCTTACCTTCTTATTGACGATGAAACACAGAAATTGCATCGGAATTAAATACAAAAGGCACAATGCCGACTTAAGTACAAGAAAACTGACTCTTCTTACTGTCTATGGTTTGAACCATTCATGTGACACTCGTTATAGATTCTGATGCTTTACTTCAGGTTTACTGTATTCCTCTGACCGTCTTATTGACGATGAAACACAGAAATTGCTTCGGAATTAAATACAAAAAACCCAATGCCGACTTAAGTACAAGATAACTGATTCTTCTTATTGTCTATGATTTGAACCATTCCTGTGACACTAGTTATAGATTCCGATGCTTCACTTCAGGTTTACTGTTTCCCTCTGACCTTCTTATTGACGATGAAACACAGAAATTGCATCGGAATTAAATATAAAAGGCACAATGCCGACTTAAGTACAAGAAAACTGACTCTTCTTACTGCCTATGCTTTGAACCATTCCCGTGACACTAGTTATAGATTCTAATGCTTCACTTCAGGTTTACTGTTTCCCTCTGACCTTCTTATTGCCGATGAAACACAGAAATTGCTTCGGAATTAAATACAAAAGACACAATGCCGACTTAAGTACAAGATAACTGATAGTTCCTATTGTCTATGATTTGAACCATTCCTGTGACACTAGTTATAGATTCCGATGCTTCACTTCAGGTTTACTGTTTCCCTCTGACCTTCGTATGACGATGAAACACAGAAATTGCATCGGAATTAAATATAAAAGGCCCAATGCCGACTTAAGTACAAGAAATCTGACTCTTCTTACTGTCTATGTTTTGAACCATTCCTATAACACTAGTTATAGATACCGATGCTTCACTTCAGGTTTACTGTATCAGTCTGACCTTCTTATTGACGATGAAACACAGATATTGGATCGGAATTAAATACAAAAGGCACAATGCCGACTTAAGTACAAGAAAACTGACTCTTCTTACTGTCAATGTTTTGAACCACTCCTGTGACACTAGTTATAGATTCTGATGCCTCACTTCAGGTTAACTGTATCCCTCTGTCCTTCTTATTGACATTGAAACACAGAAATTGCATCGGAATTAAATACAAAAGACACAATGCCGACTTAAGTACAAGAAAAATGACTCTTCTTACTGTCTATGTTTTGAACCATTCCTGTGACACTAGGTATAGATTCCGATGCTTAACTTCAGGTTTAATGTATCCCTCCGACCTTCCTATTGACGATGAAACACAGATATTGCATCGGAATTAAATACAAAAGGCTCTATGCCGACTTAAGTACAAGAAAACTGACTCTTCTTATTGTCTGTGTTTTGAACCAGTCCTGTGACACTAGTTATAGATTCCAATACTCCACTTCATGTTTACTGTATCCCACTGACCTTCTTATTGACGATGAAACACAGAAATTGCATCGGAATTAAATACAAAAGGCACAATGCCGACTTAAGTACAAGAAAACTGACTCTTCTTACTGTCTATGTTTTGAACCATTCCTGTGACACTAGTTATAGATTCCGATGCTTCACTTCTGGTTTACTGTATCCCTCTGACCTTCTTATTGACGATGGAACACAGAAATTGCATCGGAATTAATACAAAAGGTACAATGCCGACCTAAGTACAAGAAAACTGACTCTTCTTACTGTCTATATTTTGAACCATTCATGTGACACTCGTTATAGATTCCGATGCTTTACTTCAGGTTTACTGTATCCCTCTGACCTTCTTATTGACGATGAAAAACAGAAATTGCTTCGGAATTAAGTACAAAAGGCACAATGCCGACTTAAGTACAAGATAACTCACTCTTCTTACTGTCTGAGGTTTCAACCATTCCTGTGACACTAGTTATAGATTCCGATGCTTCACTTCAGGTTTACTGTATCCCTCTGGCCTTCTTGTTGACGATGACACCCAGAAATTGTATCGGAATTAAATACAAAAGGCACAATGCCGACTCAAGTACAAGAAAACTGACTCTTCTTACTGCCTATGCTTTGAACCATTCCTGTGACACTAGTTATAGATTCTAATGCTTCACTTCAGGTTTACTGTTTCCCTCTGACCTTCTTATTGACGATGAAACACAGAAATTTCACCGGAATTAAATTCAATAGGCACAATGCCGACTTAAGTACAAGAAAACTGACTCTTCTTACTGTCTATGTTTTGAACCATTCATTTGACAATCGTTATAGATTCTGATGCTTTCTTCATGTTTACTGTATTCCTCTGACCTTCTTATTGACGCTGAAACACAGAAATTGCTTCGGAATTAAATACAAAAGACACAATGCCGACTTAAGTACAAGAAAACTGACTCTTCTTACTGTCAATGTTTTGAACCAGTCCTGTGACACTAGTTATAGATTCTGATGCCTCACTTCAGGTTAACTGTATCCCTCTGTCCTTCTTATTGACAATGAAACACAGAAATTGCATCGGAATTAAATATAAAAGACACAATGCCGACTTAAGTACAAGAAAACTGACTCTTCTTACTGTCTATGTTTTGAACCATTCCTGTGACACTAGGTATAGATTCCGGTGCTTCACTTCAGGTTTACTGTATCCCTCCGACCTTCCTATTGACGATGAAACACAGATATTGCATCGGAATTAAATACAAAAGGCTCTATGCCGACTTAAGTACAAGAAAACTGACTCTTCTTACTGTCTATGTTTTGAACCAGTCCTGTGACACTAGTTATAGATTCCAATACTCCACTTCATGTTTACTGTATCCCACTGACCTTCTTATTGACGATGAAACACAGAAATTGCATCGGAATTAAATACAAAAGGCACAATGCCGACTTAAGTACAAGAAAACTGACTCTTCTTACTGTCTATGTTTTGAACCATTCCTGTGACACTAGTTATAGATTCCGATGCTTCACTTCTGGTTTACTGTATCCCTCTGACCTTCGTATTGACGATGGAACACAGAAATTGCATGGGAATTAATACAAAAGGTACAATGCCGACATAAGTACAAGAAAACTGACTCTTCTTACTGTCTATATTTTGAACCATTCATGTGACACTCGTTATAGATTCCGATGCTTTACTTCAGGTTTACTGTATCCCTCTGACCTTCTTATTGACGATGAAAAACAGAAATTGCTTCGGAATTAAGTACAAAAGGCACAATGCCGACTTAAGTACAAGATAACTGACTCTTCTTACTGTCTGTGGTTTCAACCATTCCTGTGACACTAGTTATAGATTCCGATGCTTCACTTCAGCTTTACTGTATCCCTCTGACCATCTTGTTGACGATGACACCCAGAAATTGCATCGGAATTAAATACAAAAGGCACAATGCCGACTCAAGTACAAGAAAACTGACTCTTCTTACTGCCTATGCTTTGAACCATTCCTGTGACACTAGTTATAGATTCTAATGCTTCACATCAGGTTTACTGTTTCCCTCTGACCTTCTTATTGACGATGAAACACAGAAATTGCACCGGAATTAAATTCAATAGGCACAATGCCGACTTAAGTACAAGAAAACTGACTCTTCTTACTGTCTATGTTAAAACCATTCATTTGACACTCGTTATAGATTCTGATGCTTTCTTCATGTTTACTGTATTCCTCTGACCTTCTTATTGACGATGAAACACAGAAATTGCTTCGGAATTAAATACAAAAGACACAATGCCGACTTAAGTACAAGATAACTGATTCTTCTTATTGTCTATGATTTGAACCAATCCTGTGACACTAGTTATAGATTCCGATGCTTCACTTAAGGTTTACTGCTTCCCTCTGACCTTCTCATTGACGATGAAACACAGAAATTGCATCGGAATTAAATATAAAAGGCACAATGCCGACTTAAGTACAAGAAATCTGACTCTTCTTACTGTCTATGTTTTGAACCATTCCTGTGACACTAGTTATAGATACCGATGCTTCACTTCAGGTTTACTGTATCCCTCTTACCTTCTTATTGACGATGAAACACAGAAATTGCATCGGAATTAAATACAAAAGGCACAATGCCGACTTAAGTACAAGAAAACTGACTCTTCTTACTGTCTATGGTTTGAACCATTCATGTGACACTCGTTATAGATTCTGATGCTTTACTTCAGGTTTACTGTATTCCTCTGACCGTCTTATTGACGATGAAACACAGAAATTGCTTCGGAATTAAATACAAAAAACACAATGCCGACTTAAGTACAAGATAACTGATTCTTCTTATTGTCTATGATTTGAACCATTCCTGTGACACTAGTTATAGATTCCGATGCTTCACTTCAGGTTTACTGTTTCCCTCTGACCTTCTTATTGACGATGAAACACAGAAATTGCATCGGAATTAAATATAAAAGGCACAATGCCGACTTAAGAACAAGAAATCTGACTCTTCTTACTGTCTATGTTTTGAACCATTCCTGTGACACTAGTTATAGATACCGATGCTTCACTTCAGGTTTACTGTATCCCTCTGACCTTCTTATTGACGATGAAACACAGAAATTGCATCGGAATTAAATACAAAAGGCACAATGCCGACTTAAGTACAAGAAAACTGACTCTTCTTACTGTCAATGTTTTGAACCACTCCTGTGACACTAGTTATAGATTCTGATGCCTCACTTCAGTTGAACTGTATCACTCTGTCCTTCTTATTGACAATGAAACACAGAAATTGCATCGGAATTAAATACAAAAGACACAATGCCGACTTAAGTACAAGAAAACCGACTCCTCTTACTGTCTATGTTTTGAACCATTCCTGTGACACTAGGTATAGATTCCGGTGCTTCACTTCAGATTTACTGTATCCCTCCGACCTTCCTATTGACGATGAAACACAGATATTGCATCGGAATTAAATACAAAAGGCACAATGCCGTCTCAAGTACAAGAAAACTGACTCTTCTTACTGCCTATGCTTTGAACCATTCCCGTGACACTAGTTATAGATACTAATGCTTCACTTCAGGTTTACTGTTTCCCTCTGACCTTCTTATTGACGATGAAACACAGAAATTGCATCGGAATTAAATATAAAAGGCACAATGCCGACTTAAGTACAAGAAATCTGACTCTTCTTACTGTCTATGTTTTGAACCATTCCTGTGACACTAGTTATAGATACCGATGCTTCACTTCAGGTTTACTGTATCCCTCTGACCTTCTTATTGACGATGACACCCAGAAATTGCATCGGAATTAAATACAAAAGGCACAATGCCGACTCAAGTACAAGAAAACTGACTCTTCTTACTGCCTATGCTTTGAACCATTCCTGTGACACTAGTTATAGATTCTAATGCTTCACTTCAGGTTTACTGTTTCCCTCTGACCTTCTTATTGACGATGAAACACAGAAATTGCATCGGAATTAAATTCAATAGGCACAATGCCGACTTAAGTACAAGAAAACTGACTCTTCTTACTGTCAATGATTTGAACCATTCCTGTGACACTAGTTATAGATCCAATGCTTCACTTCAGGTTTACTGTATCCCTCTGATGTTCATATTGACGATCAAACACAGAAATTGCATCGGAATTAAATACAAAAGGCACAATGCCGACTCAAGTACAAGAAAACTGACTCTACTTACTGCCTATGCTTTGAACCATTCCCGTGACACTAGTTATCGATTCTAATGCTTCACTTCAGGTTTACTGTTTCCCTCTGACCTTCTTATTGCCGATGAAACACAGAAATTGCTTCGGAATTAAATACAAAAGACACAATGCCGAATTAAGTACAAGATAACTGATTCTTCTTATTGTCTATGATTTGAACCAATCCTGTGACACTAGTTATAGCTTCCGATGCTTCACTTCAGGTTTACTGCTTCCCTCTGACCTTCTCATTGACGATGAAACACAGAAATTGCATCGGAATTAAATATAAAAGGCACAATGCCGACTTAAGTACAAGATATCTGACTCTTCTTACTGTCTATGTTTTGAACCATTCCTGTGACACTAGTTATAGATTCCGATGCTTCACTTCTGGTTTACTGTATCCCTCTGACCTTCGTATTGACGATGGAACACAGAAATTGCATCGGAATTAATACAAAAGGTACAATGCCGACATAAGTACAAGAAAACTGACTCTTCTTACTGTCTATATTTTGAACCATTCATGTGACACTCGTTATAGATTCCGATGCTTTACTTCAGGTTTACTGTATCCCTCTGACCTTCTTATTGACGATGAAAAACAGAAATTGCTTCGGAATTAAGTACAAAAGGCACAATGCCGACTTAAGTACAAGATAACTGACTCTTCTTACTGTCTGTGGTTTCAACCATTCCTGTGACACTAGTTATAGATTCCGATGCTTCACTTCAGCTTTACTGTATCCCTCTGACCATCTTGTTGACGATGACACCCAGAAATTGCATCGGAATTAAATACAAAAGGCACAATGCCGACTCAAGTACAAGAAAACTGACTCTTCTTACTGCCTATGCTTTGAACCATTCCTGTGACACTAGTTATAGATTCTAATGCTTCACTTCAGGTTTACTGTTTCCCTCTGACCTTCTTATTGACGATGAAACACAGAAATTGCACCGGAATTAAATTCAATAGGCACAATGCCGACTTAAGTACAAGAAAACTGACTCTTCTTACTGTCTATGTTAAAACCATTCATTTGACACTCGTTATAGATTCTGATGCTTTCTTCATGTTTACTGTATTCCTCTGACCTTCTTATTGACGATGAAACACAGAAATTGCTTCGGAATTAAATACAAAAGACACAATGCCGACTTAAGTACAAGATAACTGATTCTTCTTATTGTCTATGATTTGAACCAATCCTGTGACACTAGTTATAGATTCCGATGCTTCACTTAAGGTTTACTGCTTCCCTCTGACCTTCTCATTGACGATGAAACACAGAAATTGCATCGGAATTAAATATAAAAGGCACAATGCCGACTTAAGTACAAGAAATCTGACTCTTCTTACTGTCTATGTTTTGAACCATTCCTGTGACACTAGTTATAGATACCGATGCTTCACTTCAGGTTTACTGTATCCCTCTTACCTTCTTATTGACGATGAAACACAGAAATTGCATCGGAATTAAATACAAAAGGCACAATGCCGACTTAAGTACAAGAAAACTGACTCTTCTTACTGTCTATGGTTTGAACCATTCATGTGACACTCGTTATAGATTCTGATGCTTTACTTCAGGTTTACTGTATTCCTCTGACCGTCTTATTGACGATGAAACACAGAAATTGCTTCGGAATTAAATACAAAAGACACAATGCCGACTTAAGTACAAGATAACTGATTCTTCTTATTGTCTATGATTTGAACCATTCCTGTGACACTAGTTATAGATTCCGATGCTTCACTTCAGGTTTACTGTTTCCCTCTGACCTTCTTATTGACGATGAAACACAGAAATTGCATCGGAATTAAATATAAAAGGCACAATGCCGACTTAAGAACAAGAAATCTGACTCTTCTTACTGTCTATGTTTTGAACCATTCCTGTGACACTAGTTATAGATACCGATGCTTCACTTCTGGTTTACTGTATCCCTCTGACCTTCTTATTGACGATGAAACACAGAAATTGCATCGGAATTAAATACAAAAGGCACAATGCCGACTTAAGTACGAGAAAACTGACTCTTCTTACTGTCAATGTTTTGAACCACTCCTGTGACACTAGTTATAGATTCTGATGCCTCACTTCAGTTGAACTGTATCACTCTGTCCTTCTTATTGACAATGAAACACAGAAATTGCATCGGAATTAAATACAAAAGACACAATGCCGACTTAAGTACAAGAAAACTGACTCTTCTTACTGTCTATGTTTTGAACCATTCCTGTGACACTAGGTATAGATTCCGGTGCTTCACTTCAGGTTTACTGTATCCCTCCGACCTTCCTATTGACGATGAAACACAGATATTGCATCGGAATTAAATACAAAAGGCACAATGCCGTCTCAAGTACAAGAAAACTGACTCTTCTTACTGCCTATGCTTTGAACCATTCCCGTGACACTAGTTATAGATACTAATGCTTCACTTCAGGTTTACTGTTTCCCTCTGACCTTCTTATTGACGATGAAACACAGAAATTGCATCGGAATTAAATATAAAAGGCACAATGCCGACTTAAGTACAAGAAATCTGACTCTTCTTACTGTCTATGTTTTGAACCATTCCTGTGACACTAGTTATAGATACCGATGCTTCACTTCAGGTTTACTGTATCCCTCTGACCTTCTTATTGACGATGACACCCAGAAATTGCATCGGAATTACATACAAAAGGCACAATGCCGACTCAAGTACAAGAAAACTGACTCTTCTTACTGCCTATGCTTTGAACCATTCCTGTGACACTAGTTATAGATTCTAATGCTACACTTCAGGTTTACTGTTTCCCTCTGACCTTCTTATTGACGATGAAACACAGAAATTGCATCGGAATTAAATTCAATAGGCACAATGCCGACTTAAGTACAAGAAAACTGACTCTTCTGACTGTCAATGTTTTGAACCATTCCTGTGACACTAGTTATAGATCCAATGCTTCACTCCAGGTTTACTGTATCCCTCTGATGTTCATATTGACGATCAAACACAGAAATTGCATCGGAATTAAATACAAAAGGCACAATGCCGACTCAAGTACAAGAAAACTGACTCTACTTACTGCCTATGCTTTGAACCATTCCCGTGACACTAGTTATCGATTCTAATGCTTCACTTTAGGTTTACTTTTTCCCTCTGACCTTCTTATTGCCGATGAAACACAGAAATTGCTTCGGAATTAAATACAAAAGACACAATGCCGAATTAAGTACAAGATAACTGATTCTTCTTATTGTCTATGATTTGAACCAATCCTGTGACACTAGTTATAGCTTCCGATGCTTCACTTCAGGTTTACTGCTTCCCTCTGACCTTCTCATTGACGATGAAACACAGAAATTGCATCGGAATTAAATATAAAAGGCACAATGCCGACTTAAGTACAAGATATCTGACTCTTCTTACTGTCTATGTTTTGAACCATTCCTGTGACACTAGTTATAGATACCGATGCTTCACTTCAGGTTTACTGTATCCCTCTTACCTTCTTATTGACGATGAAACACAGAAATTGCATCGGAATTAAATACAAAAGGCACAATGCCGAATTAAGTACAAGAAAACTGACTCTTCTTACTGTCTATGGTTTGAACCATTCATGTGACACTCGTTATAGATTCTGATGCTTTACTTCAGGTTTACTGTATTCCTCTGACCGTCTTATTGACGATGAAACACAGAAATTGCTTCGGAATTAAATACAAAAAACACAATGCCGACTTAAGTACAAGATAACTGATTCTTCTTATTGTCTATGATTTGAACCATTCCTGTGACACTAGTTATAGATTCCGATGCTTCACTTCAGGTTTACTGTTTCCCTCTGACCTTCTTATTGACGATGAAACACAGAAATTGCATCGGAATTAAATATAAAAGGCACAATGCCGACTTAAGTACAAGAAATCTGACTCTTCTTACTGTCTATGTTTTGAACCATTCCTGTGACACTAGTTATAGATACCGATGCTTCACTTCAGGTTTACTGTATCCCTCTGACCTTCTTATTGACGATGAAACACAGAAATTGCATCGGAATTAAATACAAAAGGCACAATGCCGACTTAAGTACAAGAAAACTGACTCTTCTTACTGTCAATGCTTTGATCCACTCCTGTGACACTAGCTATAGATTCTGATGCCTCACTTCAGTTGAACTGTATCACTCTGTCCTTCTTATTGACAATGAAACACAGAAATTGCATCGGAATTAAATACAAAAGACGCAATGCCGACTTAAGTACAAGAAAACTGACTCTTCTTACTGTCTATGTTTTGAACCATTCCTGTGACACTAGGTATAGATTCCGGTGCTTCACTTCAGGTTTACTGTATCCCTCCGACCTTCCTATTGACGATGAAACACAGATATTGCATCGGAATTAAATACAAAAGGCACAATGCCGTCTCAAGTACAAGAAAACTGACTCTTCTTACTGCCTATGCTTTGAACCATTCCCGTGACACTAGTTATAGATACTAATGCTTCACTTCAGGTTTACTGTTTCCCTCTGACCTTCTTATTGACGATGAAACACAGAAATTGCATCGGAATTAAATATAGAAGGCACAATGCCGACTTAAGTACAAGAAATCTGACTCTTCTTACTGTCTATGTTTTGAACCATTCCTGTGACACTAGTTATAGATACCGATGCTTCACTTCAGGTTTACTGTATCCCTCTGACCTTCTTATTGACGATGACACCCAGAAATTGCATCGGAATTAAATACAAAAGGCACAATGCCGACTCAAGTACAAGAAAACTGACTCTTCTTACTGACTATGCTTTGAACCATTCCCGTGACACTAGTTATAGATACTAATGCTTCACTTCAGGTTTACTGTTTCCCTCTGACCTTCTTATTGACGATGAAACACAGAAATTGCATCGGAATTAAATATAAAAGGCACAATGCCGACTTAAGAACAAGAAATCTGACTCTTCTTACTGTCTATGTTTTGAACCATTCCTGTGACACTAGTTATAGATACCGATGCTTCACTTCAGGTTTACTGTATCCCTCTGACCTTCTTATTGACGATGAAACACAGAAATTGCATCGGAATTAAATACAAAAGGCACAATGCCGACTTAAGTACAAGAAAACTGACTCTTCTTACTGTCAATGTTTTGAACCACTCCTGTGACACTAGTTATAGATTCTGATGCCTCACTTCAGTTGAACTGTATCACTCTGTCCTTCTTATTGACAATGAAACACAGAAATTGCATCGGAATTAAATACAAAAGACACAATGCCGACTTAAGTACAAGAAAACTGACTCTTCTTACTGTCTATGTTTTGAACCATTCCTGTGACACTAGGTATAGATTCCGGTGCTTCACTTCAGGTTTACTGTATCCCTCCGACCTTCCTAGTGACGATGAAACACAGATATTGCATCGGAATTAAATACAAAAGGCACAATGCCGTCTCAAGTACAAGAAAACTGACTCTTCTTACTGCCTATGCTTTGAACCATTCCCGTGACACTAGTTATAGATACTAATGCTTCACTTCAGGTTTACTGTTTCCCTCTGACCTTCTTATTGACGATGAAACACAGAAATTGCATCGGAATTAAATATAAAAGGCACAATGCCGACTTAAGTACAAGAAATCTGACTCTTCTTACTGTCTATGTTTTGAACCATTCCTGTGACACTAGTTATAGATACCGATGCTTCACTTCAGGTTTACTGTATCCCTCTGACCTTCTTATTGACGATGACACCCAGAAATTGCATCGGAATTAAATACAAAAGGCACAATGCCGACTCAAGTACAAGAAAACTGACTCTTCTTACTGCCTATGCTTTGAACCATTCCTGTGACACTAGTTATAGATTCTAATGCTTCACTTCAGGTTTACTGTTTCCCTCTGACCTTCTTATTGACGATGAAACACAGAAATTGCATCGGAATTAAATTCAATAGGCACAATGCCGACTTAAGTACAAGAAAACTGACTCTTCTTACTGTCAATGTTTTGAACCATTCCTGTGACACTAGTTATAGATCCAATGCTTCACTTCAGGTTTACTGTATCCCTCTGATGTTCATATTGACGATCAAACACAGAAATTGCATCGGAATTAAATACAAAAGGCACAATGCCGACTCAAGTACAAGAAAACTGACTCTACTTACTGCCTATGCTTTGAACCATTCCCGTGACACTAGTTATCGATTCTAATGCTTCACTTCAGGTTTACTGTTTCCCTCTGACCTTCTTATTGCCGATGAAACACAGAAATTGCTTCGGAATTAAATACAAAAGACACAATGCCGAATTAAGTACAAGATAACTGATTCTTCTTATTGTCTATGATTTGAACCAATCCTGTGACACTAGTTATAGCTTCCGATGCTTCACTTCAGGTTTACTGCTTCCCTCTGACCTTCTCATTGACGATGAAACACAGAAATTGCATCGGAATTAAATATAAAAGGCACAATGCCGACTTAAGTACAAGATATCTGACTCTTCTTACTGTCTATGTTTGAACCATTCCTGTGACACTAGTTATAGATTCCGATGCTTCACTTCTGGTTTACTGTATCCCTCTGACCTTCGTATTGACGATGGAACACAGAAATTGCATCGGAATTAATACAAAAGGTACAATGCCGACATAAGTACAAGAAAACTGACTCTTCTTACTGTCTATATTTTGAACCATTCATGTGACACTCGTTATAGATTCCGATGCTTTACTTCAGGTTTACTGTATCCCTCTGACCTTCTTATTGACGATGAAAAACAGAAATTGCTTCGGAATTAAGTACAAAAGGCACAATGCCGACTTAAGTACAAGATAACTGACTCTTCTTACTGTCTGTGGTTTCAACCATTCCTGTGACACTAGTTATAGATTCCGATGCTTCACTTCAGCTTCACTGTATCCCTCTGACCATCTTGTTGACGATGACACCCAGAAATTGCATCGGAATTAAATACAAAAGGCACAATGCCGACTCAAGTACAAGAAAACTGACTCTTCTTACTGCCTATGCTTTGAACCATTCCTGTGACACTAGTTATAGATTCTAATGCTTCACTTCAGGTTTACTGTTTCCCTCTGACCTTCTTATTGACGATGAAACACAGAAATTGCACCGGAATTAAATTCAATAGGCACAATGCCGACTTAAGTACAAGAAAACTGACTCTTCTTACTGTCTATGTTAAAACCATTCATTTGACACTCGTTATAGATTCTGATGCTTTCTTCATGTTTACTGTATTCCTCTGACCTTCTTATTGACGATGAAACACAGAAATTGCTTCGGAATCAAATACAAAAGACACAATGCCGACTTAAGTACAAGATAACTGATTCTTCTTATTGTCTATGATTTGAACCAATCCTGTGACACTAGTTATAGATTCCGATGCTTCACTTAAGGTTTACTGCTTCCCTCTGACCTTCTCATTGACGATGAAACACAGAAATTGCATCGGAATTAAATATAAAAGGCACAATGCCGACTTAAGTACAAGAAATCTGACTCTTCTTACTGTCTATGTTTTGAACCATTCCTGTGACACTAGTTATAGATACCGATGCTTCACTTCAGGTTTACTGTATCCCTCTTACCTTCTTATTGACGATGAAACACAGAAATTGCATCGGAATTAAATACAAAAGGCACAATGCCGACTTAAGTACAAGAAAACTGACTCTTCTTACTGTCTATGGTTTGAACCATTCATGTGACACTCGTTATAGATTCTGATGCTTTACTTCAGGTTTACTGTATTCCTCTGACCGTCTTATTGACGATGAAACACAGAAATTGCTTCGGAATTAAATACAAAAAACACAATGCCGACTTAAGTACAAGATAACTGATTCTTCTTATTGTCTATGATTTGAACCATTCCTGTGACACTAGTTATAGATTCCGATGCTTCACTTCAGGTTTACTGTTTCCCTCTGACCTTCTTATTGACGATGAAACACAGAAATTGCATCGGAATTAAATATAAAAGGCACAATGCCGACTTAAGAACAAGAAATCTGACTCTTCTTACTGTCTATGTTTTGAACCATTCCTGTGACACTAGTTATAGATACCGATGCTTCACTTCAGGTTTACTGTATCCCTCTGACCTTCTTATTGACGATGAAACACAGAAATTGCATCGGAATTAAATACAAAAGGCACAATGCCGACTTAAGTACAAGAAAACTGACTCTTCTTACTGTCAATGTTTTGAACCACTCCTGTGACACTAGTTATAGATTCTGATGCCTCACTTCAGTTGAACTGTATCACTCTGTCCTTCTTATTGACAATGAAACACAGAAATTGCATCGGAATTAAATACAAAAGACACAATGCCGACTTAAGTACAAGAAAACTGACTCTTCTTACTGTCTATGTTTTGAACCATTCCTGTGACACTAGGTATAGATTCCGGTGCTTCACTTCAGGTTTACTGTATCCCTCCGACCTTCCTATTGACGATGAAACACAGATATTGCATCGGAATTAAATACAAAAGGCACAATGCCGTCTCAAGTACAAGAAAACTGACTCTTCTTACTGCCTATGCTTTGAACCATTCCCGTGACACTAGTTATAGATACTAATGCTTCACTTCAGGTTTACTGTTTCCCTCTGACCTTCTTATTGACGATGAAACACAGAAATTGCATCGGAATTAAATATAAAAGGCACAATGCCGACTTAAGTACAAGAAATCTGACTCTTCTTACTGTCTATGTTTTGAACCATTCCTGTGACACTAGTTATAGATACCGATGCTTCACTTCAGGTTTACTGTATCCCTCTGACCTTCTTATTGACGATGACACCCAGAAATTGCATCGGAATTAAATACAAAAGGCACAATGCCGACTCAAGTACAAGAAAACTGACTCTTCTTACTGCCTATGCTTTGAACCATTCCTGTGACACTAGTTATAGATTCTAATGCTTCACTTCAGGTTTACTGTTTCCCTCTGACCTTCTTATTGACGATGAAACACAGAAATTGCATCGGAATTAAATTCAATAGGCACAATGCCGACTTAAGTACAAGAAAACTGACTCTTCTTACTGTCAATGTTTTGAACCATTCCTGTGACACTAGTTATAGATCCAATGCTTCACTTCAGGTTTACTGTATCCCTCTGATGTTCATATTGACGATCAAACACAGAAATTGCATCGGAATTAAATACAAAAGGCACAATGCCGACTCAAGTACAAGAAAACTGACTCTACTTACTGCCTATGCTTTGAACCATTCCCGTGACACTAGTTATCGATTCTAATGCTTCACTTCAGGTTTACTGTTTCCCTCTGACCTTCTTATTGCCGATGAAACACAGAAATTGCTTCGGAATTAAATACAAAAGACACAATGCCGAATTAAGTACAAGATAACTGATTCTTCTTATTGTCTATGATTTGAACCAATCCTGTGACACTAGTTATAGCTTCCGATGCTTCACTTCAGGTTTACTGCTTCCCTCTGACCTTCTCATTGACGATGAAACACAGAAATTGCATCGGAATTAAATATAAAAGGCACAATGCCGACTTAAGTACAAGATATCTGACTCTTCTTACTGTCTATGTTTTGAACCATTCCTGTGACACTAGTTATAGATACCGATGCTTCACTTCAGGTTTACTGTATCCCTCTTACCTTCTTATTGACGATGAAACACAGAAATTGCATCGGAATTAAATACAAAAGGCACAATGCCGACTTAAGTACAAGAAAACTGACTCTTCTTACTGTCTATGGTTTGAACCATTCATGTGACACTCGTTATAGATTCTGATGCTTTACTTCAGGTTTACTGTATTCCTCTGACCGTCTTATTGACGATGAAACACAGAAATTGCTTCGGAATTAAATACAAAAAACACAATGCCGACTTAAGTACAAGATAACTGATTCTTCTTATTGTCTATGATTTGAACCATTCCTGTGACACTAGTTATAGATTCCGATGCTTCACTTCAGGTTTACTGTTTCCCTCTGACCTTCTTATTGACGATGAAACACAGAAATTGCATCGGAATTAAATATAAAAGGCACAATGCCGACTTAAGTACAAGAAATCTGACTCTTCTTACTGTCTATGTTTTGAACCATTCCTGTGACACTAGTTATAGATACCGATGCTTCACTTCAGGTTTACTGTATCCCTCTGACCTTCTTATTGACGATGAAACACAGAAATTGCATCGGAATTAAATACAAAAGGCACAATGCCGACTTAAGTACAAGAAAACTGACTCTTCTTACTGTCAATGTTTTGATCCACTCCTGTGACACTAGCTATAGATTCTGATGCCTCACTTCAGTTGAACTGTATCACTCTGTCCTTCTTATTGACAATGAAACACAGAAATTGCATCGGAATTAAATACAAAAGACACAATGCCGACTTAAGTACAAGAAAACTGACTCTTCTTACTGTCTATGTTTTGAACCATTCCTGTGACACTAGGTATAGATTCCGGTGCTTCACTTCTGGTTTACTGTATCCCTCCGACCTTCCTATTGACGATGAAACACAGATATTGCATCGGAATTAAATACAAAAGGCACAATGCCGTCTCAAGTACAAGAAAACTGACTCTTCTTACTGCCTATGCTTTGAACCATTCCCGTGACACTAGTTATAGATACTAATGCTTCACTTCAGGTTTACTGTTTCCCTCTGACCTTCTTATTGACGATGAAACACAGAAATTGCATCGGAATTAAATATAGAAGGCACAATGCCGACTTAAGTACAAGAAATCTGACTCTTCTTACTGTCTATGTTTTGAACCATTCCTGTGACACTAGTTATAGATACCGATGCTTCACTTCAGGTTTACTGTATCCCTCTGACCTTCTTATTGACGATGAAACACAGAAATTGCATCGGAATTAAATACAAAAGGCACAATGCCGACTTAAGTACAAGAAAACTGACTCTTCTTACTGTCAATGTTTTGATCCACTCCTGTGACACTAGTTATAGATTCTGATGCCTCACTTCAGTTGAACTGTATCACTCTGTCCTTCTTATTGACAATGAAACACAGAAATTGCATCGGAATTAAATACAAAAGACACAATGCCGACTTAAGTACAAGAAAACTGACTCTTCTTACTGTCTATGTTTTGAACCATTCCTGTGACACTAGGTATAGATTCGGTGCTTCACTTCAGGTTTACTGTATCCCTCCGACCTTCCTATTGACGATGAAACACAGATATTGCATCGGAATTAAATACAAAAGGCACAATGCCGTCTCAAGTACAAGAAAACTGACTCTTCTTACTGCCTATGCTTTGAACCATTCCCGTGACACTAGTTATAGATACTAATGCTTCACTTCAGGTTTACTGTTTCCCTCTGACATTCTTATTGACGATGAAACACAGAAATTGCATCGGAATTAAATATAGAAGGCACAATGCCGACTTAAGTACAAGAAATCTGACTCTTCTTACTGTCTATGTTTTGAACCATTCCTGTGACACTAGTTATAGATACCGATGCTTCACTTCAGGTTTACTGTATCCCTCTGACATTCTTATTGACGATGACACCCAGAAATTGCATCGGAATTAAATACAAAAGGCACAATGCCGACTCAAGTACAAGAAAACTGACTCTTCTTACTGCCTATGCTTTGAACCATTCCTGTGACACTAGTTATAGATTCTAATGCTTCACTTCAGGTTTACTGTTTCCCTCTGACCTTCGTATTGACGATGAAATACAGAAATTGCATCGGAATTAAATTCAATAGGCACAATGCCGACTTAAGTACAAGAAAACTGACTCTTCTTACTGTCAATGTTTTGAACCATTCCTGTGACACTAGTTATAGATCCAATGCTTCACTTCAGGTTTACTGTATCCCTCTGATGTTCATATTGACGATCAAACACAGAAATTGCATCGGAATTAAATACAAAAGGCACAATGCCGACTCAAGTACAAGAAAACTGACTCTACTTACTGCCTATGCTTTGAACCATTCCCGTGACACTAGTTATAGATTCTAATGCTTCACTTCAGGTTTACTGTTTCCCTCTGACCTTCATATTGCCGATGAAACACAGAAATTGCTTCGGAATTAAATACAAAAGACACAATGCCGACTTAAGTACAAGATAACTGATTCTTCCTATTGTCTATGATTTGAACCATTCCTGTGACACTAGTTATAGATTCCGATGCTTCACTTCAGGTTTACTGTTTCCCTCTGACCTTCTTATGACGATGAAACACAGAAATTGCATCGGAATTAAATATAAAAGGCACAATGCCGACTTAAGTACAAGAAATCTGACTCTTCTTACTGTCTATGATTTTAACCATTCCTATAACACTAGTTATAGATACCGATGCTTCACTTCAGGTTTACTGTATCAGTCTGACCTTCTTATTGACGATGAAACACAGATATTGGATCGGAATTAAATACAAAAGGCACAATGCCGACTTAAGTACAAGAAAACTGACTCTTCTTACTGTCAATGTTTTGAACCACTCCTGTGACACTAGTTATAGATTCTGATGTGTCACTTCAGGTTAACTGTATCCCTCTGTCCTTCTTATTGACATTGAAACACAGAAATTGCATCGGAATTAAATACAAAAGACACAATGCCGACTTAAGTACAAGAAAACTGACTCTTCTTACTGTCAATGTTTTGAACCAGTCCTGTGACTCTAGTTATAGATTCTGATGCCTCACTTCAGGTTAACTGCATCCGTCTGTCCTTCTTATTGACAATGAAACACAGAAATTGCATCGGAATTAAATATAAAAGACACAATGCCGACGTAAGTACAAGAAAACTGACTCTTCTTACTGTCTATGTTTTGAACCATTCCTGTGACACTAGGTATAGATTCCGGTGCTTCACTTCAGGTTTACTGTATCCCTCCGACCTTCCTATTGACGATGAAACACAGATATTGCATCGGAATTAAATACAAAAGGCTCTATGCCGACTTAAGTACAAGAAAACTGACTCTTCTTACTGTCTATGTTTTGAACCAGTCCTGTGACACTAGTTATAGATTCCAATACTCCACTTCATGTTTACTGTATCCCACTGATCTTCTTATTGACGATGAAACACAGAAATTGCATCGGAATTAAATACAAAAGGCACAATGCCGACTTAAGTACAAGAAAACTGACTCTTCTTACTGTCTATGTTTTGAACCACTCCTGTGACACTAGTTATAGATTCCGATGCTTCACTTCTGGTTTATTGTATCCCTCTGACCTTCTTATTGACGATGGAACACAGAAATTGCATCGGAATTAATACAAAAGGTACAATGCCGACATAAGTACAAGAAAACTGACTCTTCTTACTGTCTATATTTTGAACCATTCATGTGACACTCGTTATAGATTCCGATGCTTTACTTCAGGTTTACTGTATCCCTCTGACCTTCTTATTGACGATGAAAAACAGAAATTGCTTCGGAATTAAGTACAAAAGGCACAATGCCGACTTAAGTACAAGATAACTGACTCTTCTTACTGTCTGTGGTTTCAACCATTCCTGTGACACTAGTTATAGATTCCGATGCTTCACTTCAGCTTTACTGTATCCCTCTGACCATCTTGTTGACGATGACACCCAGAAATTGCATCGGAATTAAATACAAAAGGCACAATGCCGACTCAAGTACAAGAAAACTGACTCTTCTTACTGCCTATGCTTTGAACCATTCCTGTGACACTAGTTATAGATTCTAATGCTTCACTTCAGGTTTACTGTTTCCCTCTGACCTTCTTATTGACGATGAAACACAGAAATTGCACCGGAATTAAATTCAATAGGCACAATGCCGACTTAAGTACAAGAAAACTGACTCTTCTTACTGTCTATGTTTTGAACCATTCATTTGACACTCGTTATAGATTCTGATGCTTTCTTCATGTTTACTGTATTCCTCTGACCTTCTTATTGACGATGAAACACAGAAATTGCTTCGGAATTAAATACAAAAGACACAATGCCGACTTAAGTACAAGATAACTGACTCTTCTTACTGTCTATGTTTTGAACCATTCCTGTGACACTAGTTATAGATACCGATGCTTCACTTCAGGTTTACTGTATCCCTCTGACCTTCTTATTGACGATGACACCCAGAAATTGCTTCGGAATTAAATACAAAAGGCACAATGCCGACTCAAGTACAAGAAAACTGACTCTTCTTACTGCCTATGCTTTGAACCATTCCTGTGACACTAGTTATAGATTCTAATGCTTCACTTCAGGTTTACTGTTTCCCTCTGACCTTCTTATTGACGATGAAACACAGAAATTGCATCGGAATTAAATTCAATAGGCACAATGCCGACTTAAGTACAAGAAAACTGACTCTTCTTACTGTCAATGTTTTGAACCATTCCTGTGACACTAGTTATAGATCCAATGCTTCACTTCAGGTTTACTGTATCCCTCTGATGTTCATATTGACGATCAAACACAGAAATTGCATCGGAATTAAATACAAAAGGCACAATGCCGACTCAAGTACAAGAAAACTGACTCTACTTACTGCCTATGCTTTGAACCATTCCCGTGACACTAGTTATAGATTCTAATGCTTCACTTCAGGTTTACTGTTTCCCTCTGACCTTCTTATTGCCGATGAAACACAGAAATTGCTTCGGAATTAAATACAAAAGACACAATGCCGACTTAAGTACAAGATAACTGATTCTTCCTATTGTCTATGATTTGAACCATTCCTGTGACACTAGTTATAGATTCCGATGCTTCACTTCAGGTTTACTGTTTCCCTCTGACCTTCTTATGACGATGAAACACAGAAATTGCATCGGAATTAAATACAAAAGGCACAATGCCGACTTAAGTACAAGAAAACTGACTCTTCTTACTGTCTATATTTTGAACCATTCATGTGACACTCGTTATAGATTCCGATGCTTTACTTCAGGTTTACTGTATCCCTCTGACCTTCTTATTGACGATGAAAAACAGAAATTGCTTCGGAATTAAGTACAAAAGGCACAATGCCGACTTAAGTACAAGATAACTGACTCTTCTTACTGTCTGTGGTTTCAACCATTCCTGTGACACTAGTTATAGATTCCGATGCTTCACTTCAGGTTTACTGTATCCCTCTGACCTTCTTGTTGACGATGACACCCAGAAATTGTATCGGAATTAAATACAAAAGGCACAATGCCGACTCAAGTACAAGAAAACTGACTCTTCTTACTGCCTATGCTTTGAACCATTCCTGTGACACTAGCTATAGATTCTAATGCTTCACTTCAGGTTTACTGTTTCCCTCTGACCTTCTTATTGACGATGAAACACAGAAATTTCACCGGAATTAAATTCAATAGGCACAATGCCGACTTAAGTACAAGAAAACTGACTCTTCTTACTGTCTATGTTTTGAACCATTCATTTGACACTCGTTATAGATTCTGATGCTTTCTTCATGTTTACTGTATTCCTCTGACCTTCTTATTGACGATGAAACACAGAAATTGCTTCGGAATTAAATACAAAAGACACAATGCCGACTTAAGTACAAGAAAACTGACTCTTCTTACTGTCAATGTTTTGAACCAGTCCTGTGACACTAGTTATAGATTCTGATGCCTCACTTCAGGTTAACTGTATCCCTCTGTCCTTCTTATTGACAATGAAACACAGAAATTGCATCGGAATTAAATATAAAAGACACAATGCCGACTTAAGTACAAGAAAACTGACTCTTCTTACTGTCTATGTTTTGAACCATTCCTGTGACACTAGGTATAGATTCCGATGCTTAACTTCAGGTTTACTGTATCGCTCCGACCTTCCTATTGACGATGAAACGCAGATATTGCATCGGAATTAAATGCAAAAGGCTCTATGCCGACTTAAGTACAAGAAAACTGACTCTTCTTACTGTCTATGTTTTGAACCAGTCCTGTGACACTAGTTATAGATTCCAATACTCCATTTCATGTTTACTGTATCCCACTGACCTTCTTAATTGACGATGAAACACAGAAATTGCATCGGAATTAAATACAAAAGGCACAATGCCGACTTAAGTACAAGAAAACTGACTCTTCTTACTGTCTATGTTTTGAACCATTCTGTGACACTAGTTATAGATTCCGATGCTTCACTTCTGGTTTACTGTATCCCTCTGACCTTCTTATTGACGATGGAACACAGAAATTGCATCGGAATTAATACAAAAGGTACAATGCCGACATAAGTACAAGAAAACTGACTCTTCTTACTGTCTATATTTTGAACCATTCATGTGACGCTCGTTATAGATTCCGATGCTTTACTTCAGGTTTACTGTATCCCTCTGACCTTCTTGTTGACGATGACACCCAGAAATTGTATCGGAATTAAATACAAAAGGCACAATGCCGACTCAAGTACAAGAAAACTGACTCTTCTTACTGCCTATGCTTTGAACCATTCCTGTGACACTAGTTATAGATTCTAATGCTTCACTTCAGGTTTACTGTTTCCCTCTGACCTTCTTATTGACGATGAAACACAGAAATTTCACCGGAATTAAATTCAATAGGCACAATGCCGACTTAAGTACAAGAAAACTGACTCTTCTTACTGTCTATGTTTTGAACCATTCATTTGACACTCGTTATAGATTCTGATGCTTTCTTCATGTTTACTGTATTCCTCTGACCTTCTTATTGACGATGAAACACAGAAATTGCTTCGGAATTAAATACAAAAGACACAATGCCGACTTAAGTACAAGAAAACTGACTCTTCTTACTGTCAATGTTTTGAACCAGTCCTGTGACACTAGTTATAGATTCTGATGCCTCACTTCAGGTTAACTGTATCCCTCTGTCCTTCTTATTGACAATGAAACACAGAAATTGCATCGGAATTAAATATAAAAGACACAATGCCGACTTAAGTACAAGAAAACTGACTCTTCTTACTGTCTATGTTTTGAACCATTCCTGTGACACTAGGTATAGATTCCGATGCTTAACTTCAGGTTTACTGTATCGCTCCGACCTTCCTATTGACGATGAAACGCAGATATTGCATCGGAATTAAATGCAAAAGGCTCTATGCCGACTTAAGTACAAGAAAACTGACTCTTCTTACTGTCTATGTTTTGAACCAGTCCTGTGACACTAGTTATAGATTCCAATACTCCATTTCATGTTTACTGTATCCCACTGACCTTCTTATTGACGATGAAACACAGAAATTGCATCGGAATTAAATACAAAAGGCACAATGCCGACTTAAGTACAAGAAAACTGACTCTTCTTACTGTCTATGTTTTGAACCATTCCTGTGACACTAGTTATAGATTCCGATGCTTCACTTCTGGTTTACTGTATCCCTCTGACCTTCTTATTGACGATGGAACACAGAAATTGCATCGGAATTAATACAAAAGGTACAATGCCGACATAAGTACAAGAAAACTGACTCTTCTTACTGTCTATATTTTGAACCATTCATGTGACGCTCGTTATAGATTCCGATGCTTTACTTCAGGTTTACTGTATCCCTCTGACCTTCTTGTTGACGATGACACCCAGAAATTGTATCGGAATTAAATACAAAAGGCACAATGCCGACTCAAGTACAAGAAAACTGACTCTTCTTACTGCCTATGCTTTGAACCATTCCTGTGACACTAGTTATAGATTCTAATGCTTCACTTCAGGTTTACTGTTTCCCTCTGACCTTCTTATTGACGATGAAACACAGAAATTTCACCGGGATTAAATTCAATAGGCACAATGCCGACTTAAGTACAAGAAAACTGACTCTTCTTACTGTCTATGTTTTGAACCATTCATTTGACACTCGTTATAGATTCTGATGCTTTCTTCATGTTTACTGTATTCCTCTGACCTTCTTATTGACGATGAAACACAGAAATTCCTTCGGAATTAAATACAAAAGACACAATGCCGACTTAAGTACAAGAAAACTGACTCTTCTTACTGTCAATGTTTTGAACCAGTCCTGTGACACTAGTTATAGATTCTGATGCCTCACTTCAGGTTAACTGTATCCCTCTGTCCTTCTTATTGACAATGAAACACAGAAATTGCATCGGAATTAAATATAAAAGACACAATGCCGACTTAAGTACAAGAAAACTGACTCTTCTTACTGTCTATGTTTTGAAAAATTCCTGTGACACTAGGTATAGATTCCGGTGCTTCACTTCAGGTTTACTGTATCCCTCCGACCTTCCTATTCACGATGAAACACAGATATTGCATCGGAATTAAATACAAAAGGCTCTATGCCGACTTAAGTACAAGAAAACTGACTCTTCTTACTGTCTATGTTTTGAACCAGTCCTGTGACACTAGTTATAGATTCCGATGCTTCACTTCTGGTTTACTGTCTCCCTCTGACCTTCTTATTGACGATGGAACACAGAAATTGCATCGGAATTAATACAAAAGGTACAATGCCGACATAAGTACAAGAAAACTGACTCTTCTTACTGTCTATATTTTGAACCATTCATGTGACACTCGTTATAGATTCCGATGCTTTACTTCAGGTTTACTGTATCCCTCTGACCATCTTATTGACGATGAAAAACAGAAATTGCTTCGGAATTAAGTACAAATAGCACAATGCCGACTTAAGTACAAGATAACTGACTCTTCTTACTGTCTGTGGTTTCAACCATTCCTGTGACACTAGTTATAGATTCCGATGCTTCACTTCAGCTTTACTGTATCCCTCTGACCTTCTTGTTGACGATGACACCCAGAAATTGCATCGGAATTAAATACAAAAGGCACAATGCCGACTCAAGTACAAGAAAACTGACTCTTCTTACTGCCTATGCTTTGAACCATTCCTGTGACACTAGTTATAGATTCTAATGCTTCACTTCAGGTTTACTGTTTCCCTCTGACCTTCTTATTGACGATGAAACACAGAAATTGCACCGGAATTAAATTCAATAGGCACAATGCCGACTTAAGTACAAGAAAACTGACTCTTCTTACTGTCTATCTTTTGAACCATTCATTTGACACTCGTTATAGATTCTGATGCCTCACTTCAGTTGAACTGTATCCGTCTGTCCTTCTTATTGACAATGAAACACAGAAATTGCATCGGAATTAAATACAAAAGACACAATGCCGACTTAAGTACAAGAAAACTGACTCTTCTTACTGTCTATGTTTTGAACCATTCCTGTGACACTAGGTATAGATTCCGGTGCTTCACTTCAGGTTTACTGTATCCCTCCGACCTTCCTATTGACGATGAAACACAGAAATTGCATCGGAATTAAATATAAAAGGCACAATGCCGACTTAAGTACAAGAAATCTTACTCTTCTTACTGTCTATGTTTTGAACCATTCCTGTGACACTACTAATAGATACCGATGCTTCACTTCAGGTTTACTGTATCCCTCTGACCTTCTTATTGACGATGACACCCAGAAATTGCATCGGAATTAAATACAAAAGGCACAATGCCGACTTAAGTACAAGAAGACTGACTCTTCTTACTGTCTATGCTTTGAACCATTCCTGTGACACTAGTTATAGATTCCGATGCTTCACTTCAGGTTTACTGTATCCCTTGGACCTTCTTATTGACGATGAAACATAGAAATTGCATCGGAATTAAATAGAAAAGGCACAATGCCGAATTAAGTACAAGAAGACTGACTCTTCTTACTGACTATGTTTTGAACCATTCCTGTGACACTAGTTATAGATTCCGATGCTTCACTTCAGGTTTACTGTTTCCCTCTGACCTTCTTATTGACGATGAAACACAGAAATTGCACCGGAATTAAATTCAATAGGCACAGTGCCGACTTAAGTACAAGAAAACTGACTCTTCTTACTGTCTATCTTTTGAACCATTCATTTGACACTCGTTATAGATTCTGATGCTTTCTTCATGTTTACTGTATTCCTCTGACCTTCTTATTGACGATGAAACACAGAAATTGCTTCGGAATTAAATACAAAAGACACAATGCCGACTTAAGTACAAGATGACTGACTCTTCTTACTGTCTATGCTTTGAACCATTCCTGTGACACTAGTTATAGTTTCCGATGCTTCACTTCAGGTTTACTGTATCCCTTGGACCTTCTTATTGACGATGAAACACAGAAATTGCATCGGAATTAAATAGAAAAGGCACAATGCCGAATTAAGTACAAGAAGACTGACTCTTCTTACTGACTATGTTTTGAACCATTCCTGTGACACTAGTTATAGATTCCGATGCGTCACTTCAGGTTTACTGTATCCCTCTGACCTTCTTATTGACGATGAAAAACAGAAATTGCTTCGGAATTAAGTACAAAAGGCACAATGCCGACTTAAGTACAAGATAACTGACTCTTCTTACTGTCTGTGGTTTCAACCATTCCTGTGACACTAGTTATAGATTCCGATGCTTCACTTCAGTTTTACTGTATCCCTCTGACCTTCTTGTTGACGATGACACCCAGAAATTGCATCGGAATTAAATACAAAAGGCACAATGCCGACTCAAGTACAAGAAAACTGACTCTTCTTACTGCCTATGCTTTGAACCATTCCTGTGACACTAGTTATAGATTCTAATGCTTCACTTCAGGTTTACTGTTTCCCTCTGACCTTCTTATTGACGATGAAACACAGAAATTGCACCGGAATTAAATTCAATAGGCACAATGCCGACTTAAGTACAAGAAAACTGACTCTTCTTACTGTCTATCTTTTGAACCATTCATTTGACACTCGTTATAGATTCTGATGCTTTCTTCATGTTTACTGTATTCCTCTGACCTTCTTATTGACGATGAAACACAGAAATTGCTTCGTAATTAAATACAAAAGACACAATGCCGACTTAAGTACAAGATAACTGATTCTTCTTATTGTCTATGATTTGAACCAATCCTGTGACACTAGTTATAGATTCCAGATGCTTCACTTCAGGTTTACTGCTTCCCTCTGACCTTCTGATTGACGATGAAACACAGAAATTGCATCGGAATAAAATATAAAAGGCACAATGCCGACTTAAGTACAAGAAATCTGACTCTTCTTACTGTCTATGTTTTGAACCACTCCTGTGACACTAGTTATAGATACCGATGCTTCACTTCAGGTTTACTGTATCCCTCTTACCTTCTTATTGACGATGAAACACAGAAATTGCATCGGAATTAAATACAAAAGGCACAATGCCGACTTAAGTACAAGAAAACTGACTCTTCTTACTGTAATGGTTTGAACCATTCATGTGACACTCGTTATAGATTCTGATGCTTTACTTCAGGTTTACTGTATTCCTCTGACCTTCTTATTGACGATGAAACACAGAAATTGCTTCGGAATTAAATACAAAAAACACAATGCCGACTTAAGTACAAGATAACTGATTCTTCTTATTGTCTATGATTTGAACCATTCCTGTGACACTAGTTATAGATTCCGATGCTTCACTTCAGGTTTACTGTTTCCCTCTGACCTTCTTATTGACGATGAAACACAGAAATTGCATCGGAATTAAATATAAAAGGCACAATTCCGACTTAAGTACAAGAAAACTGACTCTTCTTACTGTCTATGTTTTGAACCATTCCTGTGACACTAGTTATAGATACCGATGCTTCACTTCAGGTTTACTGTATCCCTCTGACCTTCTTATTGACGATGAAACACAGAAATTGCATCGGAATTAAATACAAAAGGCACAATGCCGACTTAAGTACAAGAAAACTGACTCTTCTTTCTGTCAATGTTTTGAACCACTCCTGTGACACTAGTTATAGATTCTGATGCCTCACTTCAGTTGAACTGTATCCGTCTGTCCTTCTTATTGACAATGAAACACAGAAATTGCATCGGAATTAAATACAAAAGACACAATGCCGACTTAAGTACAAGAAAACTGACTCTTCTTACTGTCTATGTTTTGAACCATTCCTGTGACACTAGGTATAGATTCCGGTGCTTCACTTCAGGTTTACTTTATCCCTCCGACCTTCCTATTGACGATGAAACACAGATATTGCATCGGAATTAAATACAAAAGGCACAATGCCGTCTCAAGTACAAGAAAACTGACTCTTCTTACTGCCTATGCTTTGAACCATTACCGTGACACTAGTTATAGTTTCTAATGCTTCACTTCAGGTTTACTGTTTCCCTCTGACCTTCTTATTGACGATGAAACACAGAAATTGCATCGGAATTAAATATAAAAGGCACAATGCCGACTTAAGTACAAGAAATCTGACTCTTCTTACTGTCTATGTTTTGAACCATTCCTGTGACACTAGTTATAGATACCGATGCTTCACTTCAGGTTTACTGTATCCCTCTGACCTTCTTATTGACGATGACACCCAGAAATTGCATCGGAATTAAATACAAAAGGCACAATGCCGACTCAAGTACAAGAAAACTGACTCTTCTTACTGCCTATGCTTTGAACCATTCCTGTGACACTAGTTATAGATTCTAATGCTTCACTTCAGGTTTACTGTTTCCCTCTGACCTTCTTATTGACGATGAAACACAGAAATTGCATCGGAATTAAATTCAATAGGCACAATGCCGACTTAAGTACAAGAAAACTGACTCTTCTTACTGTCAATGTTTTGAACCATTCCTGTGACACTAGTTATAGATCCAATGCTTCACTTCAGGTTTACTGTATCCCTCTGATGTTCATATTGACGATCAAACACAGAAATTGCATCGGAATTAAATACAAAAGGCACAATGCCGACTCAAGTACAAGAAAACTGACTCTTCTTACTGCCTATGCTTTGAACCATTCCCGTGACACTAGTTATAGATTCTAATGCTTCACTTCAGGTTTACTGTTTCCCTCTGACCTTCTTATTGACGATGAAACACAGAAATTGCTTCGGAATTAAATACAAAAGACACAATGCCGACTTAAGTACAAGATAACTGATTCTTCTTATTGTCTATGATTTGAACCATTCCTGTGACACTAGTTACAGATTCCGATGCTTCACTTCAGGTTTACTGTATCCCTCCGACCTTCCTATTGACGATGAAACACAGAAATTGCATTGGAATTAAATATAAAAGGCACAATGCCGACTTAAGTACAAGAAATCTGACTCTTCTTACTGTCTATGTTTTGAACCATTCCTGTGACACTAGTTATAGATACCGATGCTTCACTTCAGGTTTACTGTATCAGTCTGACCTTCTTATTGACGATGAAACACAGATATTGGATCGGAATTAAATACAAAAGGCACAATGCCGTCTCAAGTACAAGAACACTGACTCTTCTTACTGCCTATGCTTTTAACCATTCCCGTGACAATAGTAATAGATTCTAATGCTTCACTTCAGGTTTACTGTTTCCCTCTGACCTTCTTATTGACGATGAAACACAGAAATTGCATCGGAATTAAATATAAAAGGCACAATGCCGACTTAAGTACAAGAAATCTGACTCTTCTTACTGTCTATGATTTGAACCATTCCTGTGACACTAGTTATAGATACCGATGCTTCACTTCAGGTTTACTGTATCCCTCTGACCTTCTTATTGACGATGACACCCAGAAATTGCATCGGAATTAAATACAAAAGGCACAATGCCGACTCAAGTACAAGAAAAACTGACTCTTCTTACTGCCTATGCTTTGAACCATTCCTGTGACACTAGTTATAGACTCTAATGCTTCACTTCAGGTTTACTGTTTCCCTCTGACCTTCTTATTGACGATGAAACACAGAAATTGCATCGGAATTAAATTCAATAGGCACAATGCCGACTTAAGTACAAGAAAACTGACTCTTCCTACTGTCAATGTTTTGAACCATTGCTGTGACACTAGTTATAGATCCAATGCTTCACTTCAGGTTTACTGTATCCCTCTGATGTTCATATTGACGATCAAACACAGAAATTGCATCGGAATTAAATACAAAAGGCACAATGCCGACTCAAGTACAAGAAAACTGACTCTTCTTACTGCCTATGCTTTGAACCATTCCCGTGACACTAGTTATAGATTCTAATGCTTCACTTCAGGTTTACTGTTTCCCTCTGACCTTCTTATTGACGATGAAACACAGAAATTGCACCGGAATTAAATTCAATAGGCACAATGCCGACTTAAGTACAAGAAAACTGACTCTTCTTACTGTCTATGTTTTGAACCATTCATTTGACACTCGTTATAGATTCTGATGTTTTTTTCATGTTTACTGTATTCCTCTGACCTTCTTATTGACGATGAAACACAGAAATTGCTTCGGAATTAAATACAAAAGACACATTGCCGACTTAAGTACAAGAAACCTGACTCTTCTTACTGTCAATGTTTTGAACCAGTCCTGTGACACTAGTTATTGATTCTGATGCCTCACTTCAGGTTAACTGTATCCCTCTGTCCTTCTTATTGACAATGAAACACAGAAATTGCATCGGAATTAAATATAAAAGACACAATGCCGACTTAAGTACAAGAAAACTGACTCTTCTTACTGTCTATGTTTTGAACCATTCCTGTGACACTAGGTATAGATTCCGGTGCTTCACTTCAGGTTTACAGTATCCCTCCGACCTTCCTATTGACGATGAAACATAAATATTGCATCGGAATTAAATACAAAATGCTCTATGCCGACTTAAGTACAAGAAAACTGACTCTTCTTACTGTCTATGTTTTGAACCAGTCCTGTGACACTAGTTATAGATTCCAATACTCCACTTCATGTTTACTGTATCCCACTGACCTTCTTATTGACGATGAAACACAGAAATTGCATCGGAATTAAATACAAAAGGCACAATGCCGACTTAAGTACAAGAAAACTGACTCTTCTTACTGTCTATGTTTTGAACCATTCCTGTGACACTAGTTATAGATTCCGATGCTTCACTTCTGGTTTACTGTATCCCTCTGACCTTCTTATTGACGATGGAACACAGAAATTGCATCGGAATTAATACAAAAGGTACAATGCCGACATAAGTACAAGAAAACTGACTCTTCTTACTGTCTATATTTTGAACCATTCATGTGACACTCGTTATAGATTCCGATGCTTTACTTCAGGTTTACTGTATCCCTCTGACCTTCTTATTGACGATGAAAAACAGAAATTGCTTCGGAATTAAGTACAAAAGGCACAATGCCGACTTAAGTACAAGATAACTGACTCTTCTTACTGTCTGTGGTTTCAACCATTCCTGTGACACTAGTTATAGATTCCGATGCTTCACTTCAGCTTTACTGTATCCCTCTGACCTTCTTGTTGACGATGACACCCAGAAATTGCATCGGAATTAAATACAAAAGGCACAATGCCGACTCAAGTACAAGAAAACTGACTCTTCTTACTGCCTATGCTTTGAACCATTCCTGTGACACTAGTTATAGATTCTAATGCTTCACTTCAGGTTTACTGTTTCCCTCTGACCTTCTTATTGATGATGAAACACAGAAATTGCACCGGAATTAAATTCAATAGGCACAATGCCGACTTAAGTACAAGAAAACTGACTCTTCTTACTGTCTATCTTTTGAACCATTCATTTGACACTCGTTATAGATTCTGATACTTTCTTCATGTTTACTGCATTCCTCTGACCTTCTTATTGACGATGAAACACAGAAATTGCTTCGGAATTAAATACAAAAGACACAATGCCGACTTAAGTACAAGATAACTGATTCTTCTTATTGTCTATGATTTGAACCAATCCTATGACACTAGTTATAGATTCCGATGCTTCACTTCAGGTTTACTGCTTCCCTCTGACCTTCTGATTGACGATGAAACACAGAATTTGCATCGGAATTAAATATAAAAGGCACAATGCCGACTTAAGTACAAGAAATCTGACTCTTCTTACTGTCTATGTTTTGAACCATTCCTGTGACACTAGTTATAGATACCGATGCTTCACTTCAGGTTTACTGTATCCCTCTTAC
Source organism: Schistocerca piceifrons (assembly GCF_021461385.2). Taxonomy (NCBI): domain Eukaryota; kingdom Metazoa; phylum Arthropoda; class Insecta; order Orthoptera; family Acrididae; genus Schistocerca; species Schistocerca piceifrons. Next base: position 55,654 of record NW_025728348.1, on the reverse strand, counting down.
CTTCTTATTGACGATGAAACACAGAAATTGCATCGGAATTAAATTCAAAAGGCACAATGCCGACTTAAGTACAAGAAAACTGACTCTTCTTACTGTCTATGGTTTGAACCATTCATGTGACACTCGTTATAGATTCTGATGCTTTACTTCAGGTTTACTGTATTCCTCTGACCTTCTTATTGACGATGAAACACAGAAATTGCTTCGGAATTAAATACAAAAAACACAATGCCGACTTAAGTACAAGATAACTGATTCTTCTTATTGTCTATGATTTGAACCATTCCTGTGACACTAGTTATAGATTCCGATGCTTCACTTCAGGTTTACTGTTTCCCTCTGACCTTCTTATTGACGATGAAACACAGAAATTGCAACGGAATTAAATATAAAAGGCACAATGCCGACTTAAGTACAAGAAATCTGACTCTTCTTACTGTCTATGTTTTGAACCATTCCTGTGACACTAGTTATAGATACCGATGCTTCACTTCAGGTTTACTGTATCCCTCTGACCTTCTTATTGACGATGAAACACAGAAATTGCATCGGAATTAAATACAAAAGGCACAATGCCGACTTAAGTACAAGAAAACTGACTCTTCATACTGTCAATGTTTTGAACCACTCCTGTGACACTAGTTATAGATTCTGATGCCTCACTTCAGTTGAACTGTATCCCTCTGTCCTTCTTATTGACAATGAAACACAGAAATTGCATCGGAATTAAATACAAAAGACACAATGCCGACTTAAGTACAAGAAAACTGACTCTTCTTACTGTCTATGTTTTGAACCATTCCTGTGACACTAGGTATAGATTCCGGTGCTTCACTTCAGGTTTACTGTATCCCTCCGACCTTCCTATTGACGATGAAACACAGATATTGCATCGGAATTAAATACAAAAGGCACAATGCCGTCTCAAGTACAAGAAAACTGACTCTTCTTACTGCCTATGCTTTGAACCATTCCCGTGACACTAGTTATAGATTCTAATGCTTCACTTCAGGTTTACTGTTTCCCTCTGACCTTCTTATTGACGATGAAACACAGAAATTGCATCGGAATTAAATATAAAAGGCACAATGCCGACTTAAGTACAAGAAATCTGACTCTTCTTACTGTCTATGTTTTGAACCATTCCTGTGACACTAGTTATAGATACCGATGCTTCACTTCAGGTTTACTGTATCCCTCTGACCTTCTTATTGACGATGACACCCAGAAATTGCATCGGAATTAAATACAAAAGGCACAATGCCGACTCAAGTACAAGAAAACTGACTCTTCTTACTGCCTATGCTTTGAACCATTCCTGTGACACTAGTTATAGATTCTAATGCTTCACTTCAGGTTTACTGTTTCCCTCTGACCTTCTTCTTGACGATGAAACACAGAAATTGCATCGGAATTAAATTCAATAGGCACAATGCCGACTTAAGTACAAGAAAACTGACTCTTCTTACTGTCAATGTTTTGAACCATTCCTGTGACACTAGTTATAGATCCAATGCTTCACTTCAGGTTTACCGTATCCCTCTGATGTTCATATTGACGATCAAACACAGAAATTGCATCGGAATTAAATACAAAAGGCACAATGCCGACTCAAGTACAAGAAAACTGACTCTTCTTACTGCCTATGCCTTGAACCATTCCCGTGGCACTAGTTATAGATTCTAATGCTTCACTTCAGGTTTACTGTTTCCCTCTGACCTTCTTATTGACGATGAAACACAAAAATTGCTTCGGAATTAAATGCAAAAGACACAATGCCGACTTAAGTACAAGATAACTGATTCTTCTTATTGTCTATGATTTGAACCATTCCTGTGACACTAGTTATAGATTCCGATGCTTCACTTCAGGTTTACTGTTTCCCTCTGACCTTCTTATGACGATGAAACACAGAAATTGCATCGGAATTAAATATAAAAGGCACAATGCTGACTTAAGTACAAGAAATCTGACTCTTCTTACTGTCTATGTTTTGAACCATTCCTGTGACACTAGTTATAGATACCGATGCTTCACTTCAGGTTTACTGTATCAGTCTGACCTTCTTATTGACGATGAAACACAGATATTGGATCGGAATTAAATACAAAAGGCACAATGCCGACTTAAGTACAAGAAAACTGACTCTTCTTACTGTCTATGTTTTGAACCATTCCTGTGACACTAGGTATAGATTCCGGTGCTTCACTTCAGGTTTACTGTATCCCTCCGACCTTCCTATTGACGATGAAACACAAATATTGCATCTGAATAAATACAAAATGCTCTATGCCGACTTAAGTACAAGAAAACTGACTCTTCTTACTGTCTATGTTTTGAACCAGTCCTGTGACATTAGTTATAGATTCCAATACTCCACTTCATGTTTACTGTATCCCACTGACCTTCTTATTGACGATGAAACACAGAAATTGCATCGGAATTAAATACAAAAGGCACAATGCCGACTTAAGTACAAGAAAACTGACTCTTCTTACTGTCTATGTTTTGAACCATTCCTGTGACACTAGTTATAGATTCCGATGCTTCACTTCTGGTTTACTGTATCCCTCTGACCTTCTTATTGACGATGGAACACAGAAATTGCATCGGAATTAATACAAAAGGTACAATGCCGACATAAGTACAAGAAAACTGACTCTTCTTACTGTCTATATTTTGAACCATTCATGTGACACTCGTTATAGATTCCGATGCTTTACTTCAGGTTTACTGTATCCCTCTGACCTTCTTATTGACGATGAAAAACAGAAATTGCTTCGGAATTAAGTACAAAAGGCACAATGCCGACTTAAGTACAAGATAACTGACTCTTCTTACTGTCTGTGGTTTCAACCATTCCTGTGACACTAGTTATAGATTCCGATGCTTCACTTCAGCTTTACTGTATCCCTCTGACCTTCTTGTTGACGATGACACCCAGAAATTGCATCGGAATTAAATACAAAAGGCACAATGCCGACTCAAGTACAAGAAAACTGACTCTTCTTACTGCCTATGCTTTGAACCATTCCTGTGACACTAGTTATAGATTCTAATGCTTCACTTCAGGTTTACTGTTTCCCTCTGACCTTCTTATTGATGATGAAACACAGAAATTGCACCGGAATTAAATTCAATAGGCACAATGCCGACTTAAGTACAAGAAAACTGACTCTTCTTACTGTCTATCTTTTGAACCATTCATTTGACACTCGTTATAGATTCTGATGCTTTCTTCATGTTTACTGCATTCCTCTGACCTTCTTATTGACGATGAAACACAGAAATTGCTTCGGAATTAAATACAAAAGACACAATGCCGACTTAATACAAGATAACTGATTCTTCTTATTGTCTATGATTTGAACCAATCCTATGACACTAGTTATAGATTCCGATGCTTCACTTCAGGTTTACTGCTTCCCTCTGACCTTCTGATTGACGATGAAACACAGAATTTGCATCGGAATTAAATATAAAAGGCACAATGCCGACTTAAGTACAAGAAATCTGACTCTTCTTACTGTCTATGTTTTGAACCATTCCTGTGACACTAGTTATAGATACCGATCCTTCACTTCAGGTTTACTGTATCCCTCTTACCTTCTTATTGACGATGAAACACAGAAATTGCATCGGAATTAAATTCAAAAGGCACAATGCCGACTTAAGTACAAGAAAACTGACTCTTCTTACTGTCTATGGTTTGAACCATTCATGTGACACTCGTTATAGATTCTGATGCTTTACTTCAGGTTTACTGTATTCCTCTGACCTTCTTATTGACGATGAAACACAGAAATTGCTTCGGAATTAAATACAAAAAACACAATGCCGACTTAAGTACAAGATAACTGATTCTTCTTATTGTCTATGATTTGAACCATTCCTGTGACACTAGTTATAGATTCCGATGCTTCACTTCAGGTTTACTGTTTCCCTCTGACCTTCTTATTGACGATGAAACACAGAAATTGCATCGGAATTAAATATAAAAGGCACAATGCCGACTTAAGTACAAGAAATCTGACTCTTCTTACTGTCTATGATTTGAACCATTCCAGTGACACTAGTTATAGATACCGATGCTTCACTTCAGGTTTACTGTATCCCTCTGACCTTCTTATTGACGATGAAACACAGAAATTGCATCGGAATTAAATACAAAAGGCACAATGCCGACTTAAGTACAAGAAAACTGACTCTTCTTACTGTCAATGTTTTGAACCACTCCTGTGACACTAGTTATAGATTCTGATGCCTCACTTCAGTTGAACTGTATCCCTCTGTCCTTCTTATTGACAATGAAACACAGAAATTGCATCGGAATTAAATACAAAAGACACAATGCCGACTTAAGTACAAGAAAACTGACTCTTCTTACTGTCTATGTTTTGAACCATTCCTGTGACACTAGGTATAGATTCCGGTGCTTCACTTCAGGTTTACTGTATCCCTCCGACCTTCCTATTGACGATGAAACACAGATATTGCATCGGAATTAAATACAAAAGGCACAATGCCGTCTCAAGTACAAGAAAACTGACTCTTCTTACTGCCTATGCTTTGAACCATTCCCGTGACACTAGTTATAGATTCTAATGCTTCACTTCAGGTTTACTGTTTCCCTCTGACCTTCTTATTGACGATGAAACACAGAAATTGCATCGGAATTAAATATAAAAGGCACAATGCCGACTTAAGTACAAGAAATCTGACTCTTCTTACTGTCTATGTTTTGAACCATTCCTGTGACACTAGTTATAGATACCGATGCTTCACTTCAGGTTTACTGTATCCCTCTGACCTTCTTATTGACGATGACACCCAGAAATTGCATCGGAATTAAATACAAAAGGCACAATGCCGACTCAAGTACAAGAAAACTGACTCTTCTTACTGCCAATGCTTTGAACCATTCCTGTGACACTAGTTATAGATTCTAATGCTTCACTTCAGGTTTACTGTTTCCCTCTGACCTTCTTATTGACGATGAAACACAGAAATTGCATCGGAATTAAATTCAATAGGCACAATGCCGACTTAAGTACAAGAAAACTGACTCTTCTTACTGTCAATGTTTTGAACCATTCCTGTGACACTAGTTATAGATCCAATGCTTCACTTCAGGTTTACCGTATCCCTCTGATGTTCATATTGACGATCAAACACAGAAATTGCATCGGAATTAAATACAAAAGGCACAATGCCGACTCAAGTACAAGAAAACTGACTCTTCTTACTGCCTATGCCTTGAACCATTCCCGTGGCACTAGTTATAGATTCTAATGCTTCACTTCAGGTTTACTGTTTCCCTCTGACCTTCTTATTGACGATGAAACACAAAAATTGCTTCGGAATTAAATGCAAAAGACACAATGCCGACTTAAGTACAAGATAACTGATTCTTCTTATTGTCTATGATTTGAACCATTCCTGTGACACTAGTTATAGATTCCGATGCTTCACTTCAGGTTTACTGTTTCCCTCTGACCTTCTTATGACGATGAAACACAGAAATTGCATCGGAATTAAATATAAAAGGCACAATGCCGACTTAAGTACAAGAAATCTGACTCTTCTTACTGTCTATGTTTTGAACCATTCCTGTGACACTAGTTATAGATACCGATGCTTCACTTCAGGTTTACTGTATCAGTCTGACCTTCTTATTGACGATGAAACACAGATATTGGATCGGAATTAAATACAAAAGGCACAATGCCGACTTAAGTACAAGAAAACTGACTCTTCTTACTGTCAATGTTTTGAACCACTCCTGTGACACTAGTTATAGATTCTGATGCCTCACTTCAGGTTAACTGTATCCCTCTGTCCTTCTTATTGACATTGAAACACAGAAATTGCATCGGAATTAAATACAAAAGACACAATGCCGACTTAAGTACAAGAAAACTGACTCTTCTTACTGTCTATGTTTTTAACCATTCCTGTGACACTAGGTATAGATTCCGATGTTTCACTTCAGGTTTACTGTATCCCTCCGACCTTCCTATTGACGATGAAACACAGACATTGCTTCGGAATTAAATACAAAAGGCTCTATGCCGACTTAAGTACAAGAAAACTGACTCTTCTTACTGTCTATGTTTTGAACCAGTCCTGTGACACTAGTTATAGATTCCAATACTCCACTTCATGATTACTGTATCCCACTGACCTTCTTATTGACGATGAAACACAGAAATTGCATCGGAATTAAATACAAAAGGCACAATGCCGACTTAAGTACAAGAAAACTGACTCTTCTTACAGTCTATGTTTTGAACCATTCCTGTGACACTAGTTATAGATTCCGATGCTTCACTTCTGGTTTACTGTATCCCTCTGACCTTCTTATTGACGATGGAACACAGAAATTGCATCGGAATTAATACAAAAGGTACAATGCCGACATAAGTACAAGAAAACTGACTCTTCTTACTGCCTATGCTTTGAACCATTCCTGTGACACTAGTTATAGATTCTAATGCTTCACTTCAGGTTTACTGTTTCCCTCTGACCTTCTTATTGACGATGAAACACAGAAATTGCACCGGAATTAAATTCAATAGGCACAATGCCGACTTAAGTACAAGAAAACTGACTCTTCTTACTGTCTATCTTTTGAACCATTCATTTGACACTCGTTATAGATTCTGATGCTTTCTTCATGTTTACTGTATTCCTCTGACCTTCTTATTGACGATGAAACACAGAAATTGCTTCGGAATTAAATACAAAAGACACAATGCCGACTTAAGTACAAGATAACTGATTCTTCTTATTGTCTATGATTTGAACCAATCCTGTGACACTAGTTATAGATTCCGATGCTTCACTTCAGGTTTACTGCTTCCCTCTGACCTTCTGATTGACGATGAAACACAGAAATTGCATCGGAATAAAATATAAAAGGCACAATGCCGACTTAAGTACAAAAAATCTGACTCTTCTTACTGTCTATGTTTTGAACCACTCCTGTGACACTAGTTATAGATACCGATGCTTCACTTCAGGTTTACTGTATCCCTCTTACCTTCTTATTGACGATGAAACACAGAAATTGCATCGGAATTAAATACAAAAGGCACAATGCCGACTTAAGTACAAGAAAACTGACTCTTCTTACTGTAATGGTTTGAACCATTCATGTGACACTCGTTATAGATTCTGATGCTTTACTTCAGGTTTACTGTATTCCTCTGACCTTCTTATTGACGATGAAACACAGAAATTGCTTCGGAATTAAATACAAAAAACACAATGCCGACTTAAGTACAAGATAACTGATTCTTCTTATTGTCTATGATTTGAACCATTCCTGTGACACTAGTTATAGATTCCGATGCTTCACTTCAGGTTTACTGTTTCCCTCTGACCTTCTTATTGACGATGAAACAAAGAAATTGCATCGGAATTAAATATAAAAGGCACAATTCCGACTTAAGTACAAGAAAACTGACTCTTCTTACTGTCTATGTTTTGAACCATTCCTGTGACACTAGTTATAGATAAGGATGCTTCACTTCAGGTTTACTGTATCCCTCTGACCTTCTTATTGACGATGAAACACAGAAATTGCATCGGAATTAAATACAAAAGGCACAATGCCGACTTAAGTACAAGAAAACTGACTCTTCTTTCTGTCAATGTTTTGAACCACTCCTGTGACACTAGTTATAGATTCTGATGCCTCACTTCAGTTGAACTGTATCCGTCTGTCCTTCTTATTGACAATGAAACACAGAAATTGCATCGGAATTAAATACAAAAGACACAATGCCGACTTAAGTACAAGAAAACTGACTCTTCTTACTGTCTATGTTTTGAACCATTCCTGTGACACTAGGTATAGATTCCGGTGCTTCACTTCAGGTTTACTGTATCCCTCCGACCTTCCTATTGACGATGAAACACAGATATTGCATCGGAATTAAATACAAAAGGCACAATGCCGTCTCAAGTACAAGAAAACTGACTCTTCTTACTGCCTATGCTTTGAACCATTCCCGTGACACTAGTTATAGTTTCTAATGCTTCACTTCAGGTTTACTGTTTCCCTCTGACCTTCTTATTGACGATGAAACACAGAAATTGCATCGGAATTAAATATAAAAGGCACAATGCCGACTTAAGTACAAGAAATCTGACTCTTCTTACTGTCTATGTTTTGAACCATTCCTGTGACACTAGTTATAGATACCGATGCTTCACTTCAGGTATACTGTATCCCTCTGACCTTCTTATTGACGATGACACCCAGAAATTGCATCGGAATTAAATACAAAAGGCACAATGCCGACTCAAGTACAAGAAAACTGACTCTTCTTACTGCCTATGCTTTGAACCATTCCTGTGACACTAGTTATAGATTCTAATGCTTCACTTCAGGTTTACTGTTTCCCTCTGACCTTCTTATTGACGATGAAACACAGAAATTGCATCGGAATTAAATTCAATAGGCACAATGCCGACTTAAGTACAAGAAAACTGACTCTTCTTACTGTCAATGTTTTGAACCATTCCTGTGACACTAGTTATAGATCCAATGCTTCACTTCAGGTTTACTGTATCCCTCTGATGTTCATATTGACGATCAAACACAGAAATTGCATCGGAATTAAATACAAAAGGCACAATGCCGACTCAAGTACAAGAAAACTGACTCTTCTTACTGCCTATGCTTTGAACCATTCCCGTGACACTAGTTATAGATTCTAATGCTTCACTTCAGGTTTACTGTTTCCCTCTGACCTTCTTATTGACGATGAAACACAGAAATTGCTTCGGAATTAAATACAAAAGACACAATGCCGACTTAAGTACAAGATAACTGATTCTTCTTATTGTCTATGATTTGAACCATTCCTGTGACACTAGTTACAGATTCCGATGCTTCACTTCAGGTTTACTGTTTCCCTCTGACCTTCTTATGACGATGAAACACAGAAATTGCATTGGAATTAAATATAAAAGGCACAATGCCGACTTAAGTACAAGAAATCTGACTCTTCTTACTGTCTATGTTTTGAACCATTCCTGTGACACTAGTTATAGATACCGATGCTTCACTTCAGGTTTACTGTATCAGTCTGACCTTCTTATTGACGATGAAACACAGATATTGGATCGGAATTAAATACAAAAGGCACAATGCCGTCTCAAGTACAAGAACACTGACTCTTCTTACTGCCTATGCTTTTAACCATTCCCGTGACAATAGTAATAGATTCTAATGCTTCACTTCAGGTTTACTGTTTCCCTCTGACCTTCTTATTGACGATGAAACACAGAAATTGCATCGGAATCAAATATAAAAGGCACAATGCCGACTTAAGTACAAGAAATCTGACTCTTCTTACTGTCTATGATTTGAACCATTCCTGTGACACTAGTTATAGATACCGATGCTTCACTTCAGGTTTACTGTATCCCTCTGACCTTCTTATTGACGATGACACCCAGAAATTGCATCGGAATTAAATACAAAAGGCACAATGCCGACTCAAGTACAAGAAAACTGACTCTTCTTACTGCCTATGCTTTGAACCATTCCTGTGACACTAGTTATAGACTCTAATGCTTCACTTCAGGTTTACTGTTTCCCTCTGACCTTCTTATTGACGATGAAACACAGAAATTGCATCGGAATTAAATTCAATAGGCACAATGCCGACTTAAGTACAAGAAAACTGACTCTTCCTACTGTCAATGTTTTGAACCATTCCTGTGACACTAGTTATAGATCCAATGCTTCACTTCAGGTTTACTGTATCCCTCTGATGTTCATATTGACGATCAAACACAGAAATTGCATCGGAATTAAATACAAAAGGCACAATGCCGACTCAAGTACAAGAAAACTGACTCTTCTTACTGCCTATGCTTTGAACCATTCCCGTGACACTAGTTATAGATTCTAATGCTTCACTTCAGGTTTACTGATTCCCTCTGACCTTCTTATTGACGATGAAACACAGAAATTGCTTCGGAATTAAATACAAAAGACACAATGCCGACTTAAGTACAAGATAACTGATTCTTCTTATTGTCTATGATTTGAACCATTCCTGTGACACTAGTTATAGATTCCGATGCTTCACTTCAGGTTTACTGTTTCCCTCTGACCTTCTTATGACGATGAAACACAGAAATTGCATCGGAATTAAATATAAAAGGCACAATGCCGACTTAAGTACAAGAAATCTGACTCTTCTTACTGTCTATGTTTTGAACCATTCCTGTGACACTAGTTATAGATACCGATGCTTCACTTCAGGTTTACTGTATCCCTCTGATGTTCATATTGACGATCAAACACAGAAATTGCATCGGAATTAAATACAAAAGGCACAATGCCGACTCAGGTACAAGAAAACTGACTCTTCTTACTGCCTATGCTTTGAACCATTCCCGTGACACTAGTTATAGATTCTAATGCTTCACTTCAGGTTTACTGTTTCCCTCTGACCTTCTTATTGACGATGAAACACAGAAATTGCACCGGAATTAAATTCAATAGGCACAATGCCGACTTAAGTACAAGAAAACTGACTCTTCTTACTGTCTATGTTTTGAACCATTCATTTGACACTCGTTATAGATTCTGATGCTTTCTTCATGTTTACTGTATTCCTCTGACCTTCTTATTGACGATGAAACACAGAAATCGCTTCGGAATTAAATACAAAAGACACATTGCCGACTTAAGTACAAGAAAACTGACTCTTCTTACTGTCTATGTTTTGAACCAGTCCTGTGACACTAGTTATTGATTCTGATGCCTCACTTCAGGTTAACTGTATCCCTCTGTCCTTCTTATTGACAATGAAACACAGAAATTGCATCGGAATTAAATATAAAAGACACAATGCCGACTTAAGTACAAGAAAACTGACTCTTCTTACTGTCTATGTTTTGAACCATTCCTGTGACACTAGGTATAGATTCCGCTGCTTCACTTCAGGTTTACTGTATCCCTCCGACCTTCCTATTGACGATGAAACACAAATATTGCATCGGAATTAAATACAAAATGCTCTATGCCGACTTAAGTACAAGAAAACTGACTCTTCTTATTGTCTATGTTTTGAACCAGTCCTGTGACACTAGTTATAGATTCCAATACTCCACTTCATGTTTACTGTATCCCACTGACCTTCTTATTGACGATGAAACACAGAAATTGCATCGGAATTAAATACAAAAGGCACAATGCCGACTTAAGTACAAGGAAACTGACTCTTCTTACTGTCTATGTTTTGAACCATTCCTGTGACACTAGTTATAGATTCCGATGCTTCACTTCTGGTTTACTGTATCCCTCTGACCTTCTTATTGACGATGGAACACAGAAATTGCATCGGAATTAATACAAAAGGTACAATGCCGACATAAGTACAAGAAAACTGACTCTTCTTACTGTCTATATTTTGAACCATTCATGTGACACTCGTTATAGATTCCGATGCTTTACTTCAGGTTTACTGTATCCCTCTGACCTTCTTATTGACGATGAAAAACAGAAATTGCTTCGGAATTAAGTACAAAAGGCACAATGCCGACTTAAGTACAAGATAACTGACTCTTCTTACTGTCTGTGGTTTCAACCATTCCTGTGACACTAGTTATAGATTCCGATGCTTCACTTCAGCTTTACTGTATCCCTCTGACCTTCTTGTTGACGATGACACCCAGAAATTGCATCGGAATTAAATACAAAAGGCACAATGCCGACTCAAGTACAAGAAAACTGACTCTTCTTACTGCCTATGCTTTGAACCATTCCTGTGACACTAGTTATAGATTCTAATGCTTCACTTCAGGTTTACTGTTTCCCTCTGACCTTCTTATTGATGATGAAACACAGAAATTGCACCGGAATTAAATTCAATAGGCACAATGCCGACTTAAGTACAAGAAAACTGACTCTTCTTACTGTCTATCTTTTGAACCATTCATTTGACACTCGTTATAGATTCTGATGCTTTCTTCATGTTTACTGCATTCCTCTGACCTTCTTATTGACGATGAAACACAGAAATTGCTTCGGAATTAAATACAAAAGACACAATGCCGACTTAAGTACAAGATAACTGATTCTTCTTATTGTCTATGATTTGAACCAATCCTATGACACTTTTTATAGATTCCGATGCTTCACTTCAGGTTTACTGCTTCCCTCTGACCTTCTGATTGACGATGAAACACAGAATTTGCATCGGAATTAAATATAAAAGGCACAATGCCGACTTAAATACAAGAAATCTGACTCTTCTTACTGTCTATGTTTTGAACCATTCCTGTGACACTAGTTATAGATACCGATGCTTCACTTCAGGTTTACTGTATCCCTCTTACCTTCTTATTGACGATGAAACACAGAAATTGCATCGGAATTAAATTCAAAAGGCACAATGCCGACTTAAGTACAAGAAAACTGACTCTTCTTACTGTCTATGGTTTGAACCATTCATGTGACACTCGTTATAGATTCTGATGCTTTACTTCAGGTTTACTGTATTCCTCTGACCTTCTTATTGACGATGAAACACAGAAATTGCTTCGGAATTAAATACAAAAAACACAATGCCGACTTAAGTACAAGATAACTGATTCTTCTTATTGTCTATGATTTGAACCATTCCTGTGACACTAGTTATAGATTCCGATGCTTCACTTCAGGTTTACTGTTTCCCTCTGACCTTCTTATTGACGATGAAACACAGAAATTGCATCGGAATTAAATATAAAAGGCACAATGCCGACTTAAGTACAAGAAATCTGACTCTTCTTACTGTCTATGTTTTGAACCATTCCTGTGACACTAGTTATAGATACCGATGCTTCACTTCAGGTTTACTGTATCCCTCTGACCTTCTTATTGACGATGAAACACAGAAATTGCATCGGAATTAAATACAAAAGGCACAATGCCGACTTAAGTACAAGAAAACTGACTCTTCTTACTGTCAATGTTTTGAACCACTCCTGTGACACTAGTTATAGATTCTGATGCCTCACTTCAGTTGAACTGTATCCCTCTGTCCTTCTTATTGACAATGAAACACAGAAATTGCTTCGGAATTAAATACAAAAGACACAATGCCGACTTAAGTACAAGAAAACTGACTCTTCTTACTGTCTATGTTTTGAACCATTCCTGTGACACTAGGTATAGATTCCGGTGCTTCACTTCAGGTTTACTGTATCCCTCCGACCTTCCTATTGACGATGAAACACAGATATTGCATCGGAATTAAATACAAAAGGCACAATGCCGTCTCAAGTACAAGAAAACTGACTCTTCTTACTGCCTATGCTTTGAACCATTCCCGTGACACTAGTTATAGATTCTAATGCTTCACTTCAGGTTTACTGTTTCCCTCTGACCTTCTTATTGACGATGAAACACAGAAATTGCATCGGAATTAAATATAAAAGGCACAATGCCGACTTAAGTACAAGAAATCTGACTCTTCTTACTGTCTATGTTTTGAACCATTCCTGTGACACTAGTTATAGATACCGATGCTTCACTTCAGGTTTACTGTATCCCTCTGACCTTCTTATTGACGATGACACCCAGAAATTGCATCGGAATTAAATACAATAGGCACAATGCCGACTCAAGTACAAGAAAACTGACTCTTCTTACTGCCTATGCTTTGAACCATTCCTGTGACACTAGTTATAGATTCTAATGCTTTACTTCAGGTTTACTGTTTCCCTCTGACCTTCTTATTGACGATGAAACACAGAAATTGCATTGGAATTAAATTCAATAGGCACAATGCCGACTTAAGTACAAGAAAACCGACTCTTCTTACTGTCTATGTTTTGAACCATTCCTGTGACACTAGTTATAGATACCGATGCTTCACTTCAGGTTTACTGTATCCCTCTGACCTTCTTATTGACGATGACACCCAGAAATTGCATCGGAATTAAATACAAAAGGCACAATGCCGACTCAAGTACAAGAAAACTGACTCTTCTTGCTGCCTATGCTTTGAACCATTCCTGTGACACTAGTTATAGATTCTAATGCTTCACTTCAGGTTTACTGTTTCCCTCTGACCTTCTTATTGACGATGAAACACAGAAATTGCATCGGAATTAAATTCAATAGGCACAATGCCGACTTAAGTACAAGAAAACTGACTCTTCTTACTGTCAATGTTTTGAACCATTCCTGTGACACTAGTTATAGATCCAATGCTTCACTTCAGGTTTACTGTATCCCTCTGATGTTCATATTGACGATCAAACACAGAAATTGCATCGGAATGAAATACAAAAGGCACAATGCCGACTCAAGTACAAGAAAACTGACTCTTCTTACTGCCTATGCTTTGAACCATTCCCGTGACACTAGTTATAGATTCTAATGTTTCACTTCAGGTTTACTGTTTCCCTCTGACCTTCTTATTGACGATGAAACACAGAAATTGCTTCGGAATTAAATACAAAAGACACAATGCCGACTTAAGTACAAGATAACTGATTCTTCTTATTGTCTATGATTTGAACCATTCCTGTGACACTAGTTACAGATTCCGATGCTTCACTTCAGGTTTACTGTTTCCCTCTGACCTTCTTATGACGATGAAACACAGAAATTGCATTGGAATTAAATATAAAAGGCACAATGCCGACTTAAGTACAAGAAATCTGACTCTTCTTACTGTCTATGTTTTGAACCATTCCTGTGACACTAGTTATAGATACCGATGCTTCACTTCAGGTTTACTGTATCAGTCTGACCTTCTTCTTGACGATGAAACACAGATATTGGATCGGAATTAAATACAAAAGGCACAATGCCGACTCAAGTACAAGAACACTGACTCTTCTTACTGCCTATGCTTTTAACCATTCCCGTGACAATAGTAATAGATTCTAATGCTTCACTTCAGGTTTACTGTTTCCCTCTGACCTTCTTATTGACGATGAAACACAGAAATTGCATCGGAATTAAATGTAAAAGGCACAATGCCGACTTAAGTACAAGAAATCTGACTCTTCTTACTGTCTATGATTTGAACCATTCCTGTGACACTAGTTATAGATACCGATGCTTCACTTCAGGTTTACTGTATCCCTCTGACCTTCTTATTGACGATGACACCCAGAAATTGCAACGGAATTAAATACAAAAGGCACAATGCCGACTCAAGTACAAGAAAACTGACTCTTCTTACTGCCTATGCTTTGAACCATTCCTGTGACACTAGTTATAGACTCTAATGCTTCACTTCAGGTTTACTGTTTCCCTCTGACCTTCTTATTGACGATGAAACACAGAAATTGCATCGGAATTAAATTCAATAGGCACAATGCCGACTTAAGTACAAGAAAACTGACTCTTCCTACTGTCAATGTTTTGAACCATTCCTGTGACACTAGTTATGGATCCAATGCTTCACTTCAGGTTTACTGTATCCCTCTGATGTTCATATTGACGATCAAACACAGAAATTGCATCGGAATTAAATACAAAAGGCACAATGCCGACTCAAGTACAAGAAAACTGACTCTTCTTACTGCCTATGCTTTGAACCATTCCCGTGACACTAGTTATAGATTCTAATGCTTCACTTCAGGTTTACAGTTTCCCTCTGACCTTCTTATTGACGATGAAACACAGAAATTGCTTCGGAATTAAATACAAAAGACACAATGCCGACTTAAGTACAAGATAACTGATTCTTCTTATTGTCTATGATTTGAACCATTCCTGTGACACTAGTTATAGATTCCGATGCTTCACTTCAGGTTTACTGTTTCCCTCTGACCTTCTTATGACGATGAAACACAGAAATTGCATCGGAATTAAATATAAAAGGCACAATGCCGACTTAAGTACAAGAAATCTGACTCTTCTTACTGTCTATGTTTTGAACCATTCCTGTGACACTAGTTATAGATACCGATGCTTCACTTCAGGTTTACTGTATCCCTCTGATGTTCATATTGACGATCAAACACAGAAATTGCATCGGAATTAAATACAAAAGGCACAATGCCGACTCAGGTACAAGAAAACTGACTCTTCTTACTGCCTATGCTTTGAACCATTCCCGTGACACTAGTTATAGATTCTAATGCTTCACTTCAGGTTTACTGTTTCCCTCTGACCTTCTTATTGACGATGAAACACAAAAATTGCACCGGAATTAAATTCAATAGGCACAATGCCGACTTAAGTACAAGAAAACTGACTCTTCTTACTGTCTATGTTTTGAACCATTCATTTGACACTCGTTATAGATTCTGATGCTTTCTTCATGTTTACTGTATTCCTCTGACCTTCTTATTGACGATGAAACACAGAAATTGCTTCGGAATTAAATACAAAAGACACATTGCCGACTTAAGTACAAGAAAACTGACTCTTCTTACTGTCAATGTTTTGAACCAGTCCTGTGACACTAGTTATTGATTCTGATGCCTCACTTCAGGTTAACTGTATCCCTCTGTCCTTCTTATTGACAATGAAACACAGAAATTGAATCGGAATTAAATATAAAAGACACAATGCCGACTTAAGTACAAGAAAACTGACTCTTCTTACTGTCTATGTTTTGAACCATTCCTGTGACACTAGGTATAGATTCCGGTGCTTCACTTCAGGTTTACTGTATCCCTCCGACCTTCCTATTGACGATGAAACACAAATATTGCATCGGAATTAAATACAAAATGCTCTATGCCGACTTAAGTACAAGAAAACTGACTCTTCTTACTGTCTATGTTTTGAACCAGTCCTGTGACACTAGTTATAGATTCCAATACTCCACTTCATGTTTACTGTATCCCACTGACCTTCTTATTGACGATGAAACACAGAAATTGCATCGGAATTAAATACAAAAGGCACAATGCCGACTTAAGTACAAGAAAACTGACTCTTCTTACTGTCTATGTTTTGAACCATTCCTGTGACACTAGTTATAGATTCCGATGCTTCACTTCTGGTTTACTGTATCCCTCTGACCTTCTTATTGACGATGGAACACAGAAATTGCATCGGAATTAATACAAAAGGTACAATGCCGACATAAGTACAAGAAAACTGACTCTTCTTACTGTCTATATTTTGAACCATTCATGTGACACTCGTTATAGATTCCGATGCTTTACTTCAGGTTTACTGTATCCCTCTGACCTTCTTATTGACGATGAAAAACAGAAATTGCTTCGGAATTAAGTACAAAAGGCACAATGCCGACTTAAGTACAAGATAACTGACTCTTCTTACTGTCTGTGGTTTCAACCATTCCTGTGACACTAGTTATAGATTCCGATGCTTCACTTCAGCTTTACTGTATCCCTCTGACCTTCTTGTTGACGATGACACCCAGATATTGCATCGGAATGAAATACAAAAGGCACAATGCCGACTCAAGTACAAGAAAACTGACTCTTCTTACTGCCTATGCTTTGAACCATTCCTGTGACACTAGTTATAGATTCTAATGCTTCACTTCAGGTTTACTGTTTCCCTCTGACCTTCTGATTGATGATGAAACACAGAAATTGCACCGGAATTAAATTCAATAGGCACAATGCCGACTTAAGTACAAGAAAACTGACTCTTCTTACTGTCTATCTTTTGAACCATTCATTTGACACTCGTTATAGATTCTGATGCTTTCTTCATGTTTACTGCATTCCTCTGACCTTCTTATTGACGATGAAACACAGAAATTGCTTCGGAATTAAATACAAAAGACACAATGCCGACTTAAGTACAAGATAACTGATTCTTCTTATTGTCTATGATTTGAACCAATCCTATGACACTAGTTATAGATTCCGATGCTTCACTTCAGGTTTACTGCTTCCCTCTGACCTTCTGATTGACGATGAAACACAGAATTTGCATCGGAATTAAATATAAAAGGCACAATGCCGACTTAAGTACAAGAAATCTGACTCTTCTTACTGTCTATGTTTTGAACGATTCCTGTGACACTAGTTATAGATACCGATGCTTCACTTCAGGTTTACTGTATCCCTCTTACCTTCTTATTGACGATGAAACACAGAAATTGCATCGGAATTAAATTCAAAAGGCACAATGCCGACTTAAGTACAAGAAAACTGACTCTTCATACTGTCTATGGTTTGAACCATTCATGTGACACTCGTTATAGATTCTGATGCTTTACTTCAGGTTTACTGTATTCCTCTGACCTTCTTATTGACGATGAAACACAGAAATTGCTTCGGAATTAAATACAAAAAACACAATGCCGACTTAAGTACAAGATAACTGATTCTTCTTATTGTCTATGATTTGAACCATTCCTGTGACACTAGTTATAGATTCCGATGCTTCACTTCAGGTTTACTGTTTCCCTCTGACCTTCTTATTGACGATGAAACACAGAAATTGCATCGGAATTAAATATAAAAGGCACAATGCCGACTTAAGTACAAGAAATCTGACTCTTCTTACTGTCTATGTTTTGAACCATTCCTGTGACACTAGTTATAGATACCGATGCTTCACTTCAGGTTTACTGTATCCCTCTGACCTTCTTATTGACGATGAAACACAGAAATTGCATCGGAATTAAATACAAAAGGCACAATGCCGACTTAAGTACAAGAAAACTGACTCTTCTTACTGTCAATGTTTTGAACCACTCCTGTGACACTAGTTATAGATTCTGATGCCTCACTTCAGTTGAACTGTATCCCTCTGTCCTTCTTATTGACAATGAAACACAGAAATTGCATCGGAATTAAATACAAAAGACACAATGCCGACTTAAGTACAAGAAAACTGACTCTTCTTACTGTCTATGTTTTGAACCATTCCTGTGACACTAGTTATAGATACCGATGCTTCACTTCAGGTTTACTGTATCCCTCTGATGTTCATATTGACGATCAAACACAGAAATTGCATCGGAATTAAATACAAAAGGCACAATGCCGACTCAGGTACAAGAAAACTGACTCTTCTTACTGCCTATGCTTTGAACCATTCCCGTGACACTAGTTATAGATTCTAATGCTTCACTTCAGGTTTACTGTTTCCCTCTGACATTCTTATTGACGATGAAACACAGAAATTGCACCGGAATTAAATTCAATAGGCACAATGCCGACTTAAGTACAAGAAAACTGACTCTTCTTACTGTCTATGTTTTGAACCATTCATTTGACACTCGTTATAGATTCTGATGCTTTCTTCATGTTTACTGTATTCCTCTGACCTTCTTATTGACGATGAAACACAGAAATTGCTTCGGAATTAAATACAAAAGACACATTGCCGACTTAAGTACAAGAAAACTGACTCTTCTTACTGTCAATGTTTTGAACCAGTCCTGTGACACTAGTTATTGATTCTGATGCCTCACTTCAGGTTAACTGTATCCCTCTGTCCTTCTTATTGACAATGAAACACAGAAATTGCATCGGAATTAAATATAAAAGACACAATGCCGACTTAAGTACAAGAAAACTGACTCTTCTTACTGTCTATGTTTTGAACCATTCCTGTGACACTAGGTATAGATTCCGGTGCTTCACTTCAGGTTTACTGTATCCCTCCGACCTTCCTATTGACGATGAAACACAAATATTGCATCGGAATTAAATACAAAATGCTCTATGCCGACTTAAGTACAAGAAAACTGACTCTTCTTACTGTCTATGTTTTGAACCAGTCCTGTGACACTAGTTATAGATTCCAATACTCAACTTCATGTTTACTGTATCCCACTGACCTTCTTATTGACGATGAAACACAGAAATTGCATCGGAATTAAATACAAAAGGCACAATGCCGACTTAAGTACAAGAAAACTGACTCTTCTTACTGTCTATGTTTTGAACCATTCCTGTGACACTAGTTATAGATTCCGATGCTTCACTTCTGGTTTACTGTATCCATCTGACCTTCTTATTGACGATGGAACACAGAAATTGCATCGGAATTAATACAAAAGGTACAATGCCGACATAAGTACAAGAAAACTGACTCTTCTTACTGTCTATATTTTGAACCATTCATGTGACACTCGTTATAGATTCCGATGCTTTACTTCAGGTTTACTGTATCCCTCTGACCTTCTTATTGACGATGAAAAACAGAAATTGCTTCGGAATTAAGTACAAAAGGCACAATGCCGACTTAAGTACAAGATAACTGACTCTTCTTACTGTCTGTGGTTTCAACCATTCCTGTGACACTAGTTATAGATTCCGATGCTTCACTTCAGCTTTACTGTATCCCTCTGACCTTCTTGTTGACGATGACACCCAGAAATTGCATCGGAATTAAATACAAAAGGCACAATGCCGACTCAAGTACAAGAAAACTGACTCTTCTTACTGCCTATGCTTTGAACCATTCCTGTGACACTAGTTATAGATTCTAATGCTTCACTTCAGGTTTACTGTTTCCCTCTGACCTTCTTATTGATGATGAAACACAGAAATTGCACCGGAATTAAATTCAATAGGCACAATGCCGACTTAAGTACAAGAAAACTGACTCTTCTTACTGTCTATCTTTTGAACCATTCATTTGACACTCGTTATAGATTCTGATGCTTTCTTCATGTTTACTGCATTCCTCTGACCTTCTTATTGACGATGAAACGCAAAAATTGCATCAGAATTAAATAGAAAATGCACAATGATGACTTAAGTACAATAAGACTGACTCTTCTTACTGACTATGTTTTGAACCATTCCTGTGACACTAGTTATAGATCCGATGCTTCACTTCATTTTTACTGTATACCTTGGTCCTTGTTATTGACGATGAAACACAGAAATTGCTTCGGAATTAAATACAAAAGACACAATGCCGACTTAAGTACAAGATAACTGATTCTTCTTATTGTCTATGATTTGAACCAATCCTATGACACTAGTTATAGATTCCGATGCTTCACTTCAGGTTTACTGCTTCCCTCTGACCTTCTGATTGACGATGAAACACAGAATTTGCATCGGAATTAAATATAAAAGGCACAATGCCGACTTAAGTACAAGAAATCTGACTCTTCTTACTGTCTATGTTTTGAACCATTCCTGTGACACTAGTTATAGATACCGATGCTTCACTTCAGGTTTACTGTATCCCTCTTACCTTCTTATTGACGATGAAACACAGAAATTGCATCGGAATAAAATTCAAAAGGCACAATGCCGACTTAAGTACAAGAAAACTGACTCTTCGTACTGTCTATGGTTTGAACCATTCATGTGACACTCGTTATAGATTCTGATGCTTTACTTCAGGTTTACTGTATTCCTCTGACCTTCTTATTGACGATGAAACACAGAAATTGCTTCGGAATTTAATACAAAAAACACAATGCCGACTTAAGTACAAGATAACTGATTCTTCTTATTGTCTATGATTTGAACCATTCCTGTGACACTAGTTATAGATTCCGATGCTTCACTTCAGGTTTACTGTTTCCCTCTGACCTTCTTATTGACGATGAAACACAGAAAATTGCATCGGAATTAAATATAAAAGGCACAATGCCGACTTAAGTACAAGAAATCTGACTCTTCTTACTGTCTATGTTTTGAACCATTCCTGTGACACTAGTTATAGATACCGATGCTTCACTTCAGGTTTACTGTATCCCTCTGACCTTCTTATTGACGATGAAACACAGAAATTGCATCGGAATTAAATACAAAAGGCACAATGCCGACTTAAGTACAAGAAAACTGACTCTTCTTACTGTCAATGTTTTGAACCACTCCTGTGACACTAGTTATAGATTCTGATGCCTCACTTCAGTTGAACTGTATCCCTCTGTCCTTCTTAATTGACAATGAAACACAGAAATTGCATCGGAATTAAATACAAAAGACACAATGCCGACTTAAGTACAAGAAAACTGACTCTTCTTACTGTCTATGTTTTGAACCATTCCTGTGACACTAGGTATAGATTCCGGTGCTTCACTTCAGGTTTACTGTTTCCCTCTTACCTTCTTATTGACGATGAAACACAGAAATTACATCGGAATTAAATTTAAAAGGCACAATGCCGACTTAAGTACAAGAAATCTGACTCTTCTTACTGTCTATGTTTTGAACCATTCCTGTGACACTAGTTATAGATACCGATGCTTCACTTCAGGTTTACTGTATCAGTCTGACCTTCTTATTGACGATGAAACACAGATATTGGATCGGAATTAAATACAAAAGGCACAATGCCGACTTAAGTACAAGAAAACTGACTCTTCTTACTGTCAATGTTTGAACCACTCCTGTGACACTAGTTTATAGATTCTGATGCCTCACTTCAGGTTAACTGTATCCCTCTGTCCTTCTTATTGACATTGAAACACAGAAATTGCATCGGAATTAAATACAAAAGACACAATGCCGACTTAAGTACAAGAAAACTGACTCTTCTTACTGTCTATGTTTTGAACCATTCCTGTGACACTAGGTATAGATTCCGATGTTTCACTTCAGGTTTACTGTATCCCCTCCGACCTTCCTATTGACGATGAAACACAGACATTGCTTCGGAATTAAATACAAAAGGCTCTATGCCGACTTAAGTACAAGAAAACTGACTCTTCTTACTGTCTATGTTTTGAACCAGTCCTGTGACACTAGTTATAGATTCCAATACTCCACTTCATGTTTACTGTATCCCCACTGACCTTCTTATTGACGATGAAACACAGAAATTGCATCGGAATTAAATCCAAAAGGCACAATGCCGACTTAAGTACAAGAAAACTGACTCTTCTTACAGTCTATGTTTTGAACCATTCCTGTGACACTAGTCATAGATTCCGATGCTTCACTTCTGGTTTACTGTATCCCTCTGACCTTCTTATTGACGATGGAACACAGAAATTGCATCGGAATTAATACAAAAGGTACAATGCCGACATAAGTACAAGAAAACTGACTCTTCTTACTGTCTATATTTTGAACCATTCATGTGACACTCGTTATAGATTCCGATGCTTTACTTCAGGTTTACTGTATCCCTCTGAACTTCTTATTGACGATGAAAAACAGAAATTGCTTCGGAATTAAGTACAAAAGGCACAATGCCGACTTCAGTACAAGATAACTGACTCTTCTTACTGTCTGTGGTTTCAACCATTCCTGTGACACTAGTTATAGATTCCGATGCTTCACTTCAGGTTTACTGTATCCCTCTGACCTTCTTGTTGACGATGACACCCAGAAATTGTATCGGAATTAAATACAAAAGGCACAATGCCGACTCAAGTACAAGAAAACTGACTCTTCTTACTGCCTATGCTTTGAACCATTCCTGTGACACTAGTTATTGATTCTAATGCTTCACTTCAGGTTTACTGTTTCCCTCTGACCTTCTTATTGACGATGAAACACAGAAATTGCACCGGAATTAAATTCAATAGGCACAATGCCGACTTAAGTACAAGAAAACTGACTCTTCTTACTGTCTATGTTTTGAACCATTCATTGACACTCGTTATAGATTCTGATGCTTTCTTCATGTTTACTGTATTCCTCTGACCTTCTTATTGACGATGAAACACAGAAATTGCTTCGGAATTAAATACAAAAGACACAATGCCGACTTAAGTACAAGAAAACTGACTCTTCTTACTGTCAATGCTTTGAACCAGTCCTGTGACACTAGTTATAGATTCTGATGCCTCACTTCAGGTTAACTGTATCCCTCTGTCCTTCTTATTGACAATGAAACACAGAAATTGCATCGGAATTAAATATAAAAGGCACAATGCCGACTTAAGTACAAGAAATCTGACTCTTCTTACTGTCTATGTTTTGAACCATTCCTGTGACACTAGTTATAGATACCGATGCTTCACTTCAGGTTTACTGTATCCCTCTTACCTTCTTATTGACGATGAAACACAGAAATTTCATCGGAATTAAATACAAAAGGCACAATGCCGACTTATGTACAAGATAACTGACTCTTCTTACTGTCAGTGTTTTGAACCACTCCTGTGACACTAGTTATAGATTCTGATGCCTCACTTCAGGTTAACTGTATCCCTCTGTCCTTCTTATTGACAATGAAACGCAGAAATTGCATCGGAATTAAATACAAAAGACACAATGCCGACTTAAGTACAAGAAAACTGACTCTTCTTACTGTCTATGTTTTGAACCCACCTCCTGTGACACTAGTTATAGATTCCAATGCTCCACTTCAGGTTTACTGTATCCCACTGACCTTCTTATTGTCGATGAAACACAGAAATTGCATCGGAAGTAAATACAAAAGGCAAAATGTCGACTTAAGTACAAGAAAACTGACTCTTCTTACTGTCTATGTTCTGAACCATTCCTGTGGACACTAGTTATAGATTCCGATGCTTCACTTCTGGTTTACTGTATCCCTCTGACCTTCTTATTGACGATGGAACCCAGAAATTGCATCGGAATTAATACAAATGGTACAATGCCGACATAAGTACAGGAAAACTGACTCTTCTTACTGTCTATATTTTGAACCATTCATGTGACACTCGTTATAGATTCCGATGCTTTACTTCAGGTTTACTGTATCCCTCTGACCTTCTTATTGACGATGAAAAACAGAAATTGCTTCGGAATGAAGTACAAAAGGCACAATGCCGACTTAAGTACAAGATAACTGACTCTTCTTACTGTCTGTGGTTTGAACCATTCCTGTTACACTAGTTATAGATTCCGATGCTTCACTTCAGGTTTACTGTACCCCCTCTGACCCTCTTGTTGACGATGACACCCAGAAATTGCATCGGAATTAAATACAAAAGGCACAATGCCGACTTAAGTACAAGAAAACTAATTCTTCTAACTGTCTATGTTTGAACCATTCCTGTTACACTAGTTATAGATTCCGATTCTTCACTTCAGGTTTACTGTATCCCTCTGACCTTCTTATTGACGATGAAACACAGATATTGCATCGGAATTAATTACATAAGGCACAATGCCGACTTAAGTACAAGAAAACTGACTCTTCTTACTGTCTATGTTTTGAACCATTCTGTGACACTAGTTATGGATTCCGATGCATCACTTCAGGTTTACTGTATCCCTCTGTCCTTCTTGATGACGATGAAACACAGAAATTGCATCGGAATTGAAATACAAAAGGCACAATGCCGACTTAAGTACAAGAAAACTGACTTTTCTTACTGTCTATGTTTTGAACCATTCCTGAGACACTAGTTATAGATTCCGATGCTTCACCTGAGGTTTTCTGTATCCCTCTGACCTTCTTATTGACGATGAAACACAGAAATTCCATCGGAATTAATACAAGAGGTACAATGCCGACTTAAGTACAAGAAAACTGACTCTTCTTACTGTCTATATTTTGAACCATTCATGTGATACTCGTTATAGATTCCAATGCTTTACTTCAGGATTACTGTATCCCTCTGATGTTCTTATTGACGATGAAACACAGAAATTGCATCGGAATTAAGTACAAAAGCACAATGCCGACTCAAGTACAAGAAAACACTCTTCTTACTGCCTATGCCTTGAAAAATTCCTGTGACACTAGTTATAGATTCTAGTGCTTCACTTCAGGTTTACTGTTTTCCTCTGACCTTCTTTTTGACGATGAAACACAGAAATTGCAATCGGAATTAAATTCAATTGGCACAATGCCGACTTAAGTACAAGAAAACTGACTCTTCTTACTGTCTATGTTTTGAACCATTCATGTGACACTCGTTATAGATTCTGATGCTTTACTTCAGGTTTACTGTATTCCTCTGACCTTCTTATTGACGATGAAACACAGAAATTGCTTCGGAATTAAATATAAAAGACACAATGCTGACTTAAGTACAAGATAACTGATTCTTCTTATTGTCTATGATTTGAACCATTCCTGTGACACTAGTTATAGATTCCGATGCTTCACTTCAGGTTTACTGTTTCCCTCTGACCTTCTTATTGACGATGAAACACAGAAATTGCATCGGAATTAAATACAAAAGGCACAATGCCGACTTAAGTAACAAGAAAACTGACTCTTTTTACTGTCTATGTTTTGAACCATTCCTGTGACACTAGTTATAGATTCCGATGCTTCACTTCTGGTTTACTGTATCCCTCTGACCTTCTTATTGACGATGGAACACAGAAATTGCATCGGAATTAAATAAAAAAGGCACAATGCCGACTTAAGTACAAGAAATCTGACTCTTCTTACTGTCTATGTTTTGAACCATTCCTGTGACACTAGTTATAGATTCCGATGCTTCACTTCTGGTTTACTGTATCCCTCTGACCTTCTTATTGACGATGGAACACAGAAATTGCATCGGAATTAATACAAAAGTTACAATGCCGACATAAGTACAAGAAAACTGACTCTTCTTACTGTCTATATTTTGAACCATTCATGTGACACTCGTTATAGATTCCGATGCTTTACTTCAGGTTTACTGTATCCCTCTGACCTTCTTATTGACGATGAAAAACAGAAATTGCTTCGGAATTAAGTACAAAAGGCACAATGCCGACTTAAGTACAAGATAACTGACTCTTCTTACTGTCTGTGGTTTGAACCATTCCTGTGACACTAGTTATAGATTCCGATGCTTCAATTCAGGTTTACTGTATCCCTCTGACCTTCTTGTTGACGATGACACCCAGAAATTGCATCGGAATTAAATACAAAAGGCACAATGCCGACTCAAGTACAAGAAAACTGACTCTTCTTACTGCGTATGCTTTGAACCATTCCTGTGACACTAGTTATAGATTCTAATGCTTCACTTCAGGTTTACTGTTAGCCTCTGACCTTCTTATTGACGATGAAACACAGAAATTGCATCGGAATTAAATTCAATTGGCACAATGCCGACTTAAGTACAAGAAAACTGACTCTTCTTACTGTCTATGTTTTGAACCATTCCTGTGACACTAGTTATAGATTCTGATGCTTTACTTTAGGTTTACTGTATTCCTCTGACCTTCTTATTGACGATGAAACACAGAAATTGCTTCGGAATTAAATACAAGAGACACAATGCAGACTTAAGTACAAGAAAAATGATTCTTCTTATTGTCTATGATTTGAACCATTCCTGTGACACTAGTTATAGATTCCAATGCTTCACTTCAGGTTTACTGTTTCCCTCTGACCTTCTTATTGACGATGAAACACAGAAATTGCATCGGAATTAAATATAAAAGGCACAATGACGACTTAAGTACAAGAAATCTGACTCTTCTTACTGTCTATGCTTTGAACCATTCCTGTGACACTAGTTATAGATACCGATGCTTCACTTCAGGTTTACTGTATCCCTCTGACCTTCTTATTGACGATGAAACACAGAAATTGCATCGGAATTAAATACAAAAGGCACAATGCCGACTTAAGTACAAGAAAACTGACTCTTCTTACTGTCAATGTTTTGAACCACTCCTGTGACACTAGTTATAGATTCTGATGCCTCACTTCAGGTTAACTGTATCCCTCTGTCATTCTTATTGACAATGAAACACAGAAATTGCATCGGAATTAAATAGAAAAGACACAATGCCGACTTAAGTACAAGAAAACTGACTCTTCTTACTGTCTATGTTTTGAACCATTCCTGTGACACTAGGTATAGTTTCCGATGCTTCACTTCAGGTTTACTGTATCCCTCCGACCTTCCTATTGACGATGAAACACAGATATTGCATTGGAATTAAATACAAAAGGCACTATGCCGACTTAAGTACAAGAAACTGACTCTTCTTACTGTCTATGTTTTGAACCAGTCCTGTGACACTAGTTATAGATTCCAATGCTCCACTTCAGGTTTACTGTATCCCACTGACCTTCTTATTGACGATGAAACACAGAAATTGCATGGGAAGTAAATACAAAAGGCACAATGCCGACTTAAGTACAAGAAAACTGACTCTTCTTACTGTCTATGTTTTGAACCATTCCTGTGACACTAGTTATAGATTCCGATGCTTCACTTCTGATTTACTGTATCCCTCTGACCTTCTTATTGACGATGGAACACAGAAATTGCATCGGAATTAATACGAAAGGTACAATGCCGACATAAGTTCAAGAAAACTGACTCTTCTTACTGTCTATATTTTGAACCATTCATGTGACACTCGTTATAGATTCCGATGCTTTACTTCAGGTTTACTGTATCCCTCTGACCTTCTTATTGACGATGAAAAACAGAAATTGCTTCGGAATTAAGTACAAAAGGCACAATGCCGACTTAAGTACAAGATAACTGACTCTTCTTACTGTCTGTGGTTTGAACCATTCCTGTTACACTAGTTATAGATTCCGATGCTTCACTTCAGGTTTACTGTACCCCTCTGACCTTCTTGTTGACGATGACAGCCAGAAATTGCATCGGGATTAAATACAAAAGGCACAATGCCGACTTAAGTACAAGAAAACTAACTCTTCTAACTGTCTATGTTTGAACCATTCCTGTTACATTAGTTATAGATTCCGATGCTTCACTTTAGGTTTACTGTATCCTTCTGACCTTCTTATTAACGATAAAACACAGATATTGCATCGGAATTAATTACAAAAGGCACAATGCCGACTTAAGTACAAGAAAACTGACTCTTCTTACTGTCTATGTTTTGAACCATTCCTGTGACACTAGTTATGGATTCCGATGCATCACTTCAGGTTTACTGTATCCCACTGCCTTCTTATTGACGATGAAACACAGAAATTGCATCGGAATTAAATACAAAAGGCACAATGCCGACTTAAGTACAAGAAAACTGACTCTTTTTACTGTCTATGTTTTGAACCATTCCTGTGACACTAGTTATAGATTCCGATACTTCACTTCTGGTTTACTGTATCCCTCTGACCTTCTTACTGACGATGGAACACAGAAGTTGCATCGGAATTAATACAAAAGGTACAATGCCGACATAAGTACAAGAAAACTGACTCTTCTTACTGTCTATATTTTGAACCATTCATATGACACTCGTTATAGATTCCGATGCCTTACTTCAGGTTTACTGTATCCCTCTGACCTTCTTATTGACGATGAAAAACAGAAATTGCTTCGGAATTAAGTACAAAAGGCACAATGCCGACTTAAGTACAAGATAACTGACTCTTCTTACTGTCTGTGGTTTGAACCATTCCTGTGACACTACTTATAGATTCCGATGCTTCACTTCAGGTTTACTGTATCCCTCTGTCCTTCTTGATGACGATGAAACACAGAAATTGCATCGGAATTAAATACAAAAGGCACAATGCCGACCTAAGTACAAGAAATCTGACTCTTCTTACTGTCTATGTTTTGAACCATTCCTGTGACACTAGTTATAGATTCCGATGCTTCACTTGAGGTTTACTGTATCCCTCTGACCTTCTTATTGACGATGAAACACAGAAATTGCATCGGAATTAATACAAAAGGTACAATGCCGACTTAAGTACAAGAAAACTGACTCTTCTTACTGTCTATATTTAGAACCATTCATGTGATACTCGTTATAGATTCCAATGCTTTACTTCAGGATTACTGTATCCCTCTGACCTTCTTATTGACGATGAAACACAGAAATTGCTTCGGAATTAAGTACAAATGGCACAATGCCGACTTAAGTACAAGATAACTGACTCTTCTTACTGTCTGTGGTTTGAACCATTCCTGTGACACTAGTTATAGATTCCAATGCTTCACTTCAGGTTTACTGTATCCCTCTGATGTTCTTATTGACGATGAAACACAGAAATAGCATCGGAGTTAAATACAAAAGGCACAATGCCGGCTCAAGTACAAGAAAACTGACTCTTCTTACTGCCTATGCTTTGAACCATTCCTGTGACACTAGTTATAGATTCTAATGCATCACTTCAGGTTTACTGTATCCCTCTGACCTTGTTATTGACGATGAAACACAGAAATTGCATCGGAATTAAATTCAATTGGCACAATGCCGACTTAAGTACAAGAAAACTGACTCTTCTTACTGTCTATTTTTGAACCATTCATGTGACACTCGTTATAGATTCTGATGCTTTACTTCAGGTTTACTGTATTCCTCTGACCCTCTTATTGACAATGAAACACAGAAATTGCTTCGGAATTAAATACAAAAGACACAATGCCGACTTCAGTACAAGATAACTGACTCTTCTTACTGTCTGTGGTTTGAACCATTCCTGTGACACTAGTTATAGATTCCAATGCTTCACTTCAGGTTTACTGTATCCCTCTGATGTTCTTATTGACGATGAAACACAGAAATAGCATCGGAATTAAATACAAAAGGCACAATGCCGGCTCAAGTACAAGAAAACTGACTCTTCTTACTGCCTATGCTTTGAACCATTCCTGTGACACTAGTTATAGATTCTAATGCATCACTTCAGGTTTACTGTATCCCTCTGACCTTCGTATTGACGATGAAACACAGAAATTGCATCGGAATTAAATTCAATAGGCACAATGCCGACTTAAGTACAAGAAAACTGACTCTTCTTACTGTCTATGTTTTGAACCTTTCATGTGACACTCGTTATAGATTCTGATGCTCTACTTCAGGTTTACTGTATTCCTCTGACCTTCTTATTGACAATGAAACACAGAAATTGCTTCGGAATTAAATACAAAAGACACAATGCCGACTTAAGTACAAGATAACTGATTCTTCTTATTGTCTATGATTTGAACCATTCCTGTGACACTAGTTATAGATTCCGATGCTTCACTTCAGGTTTACTGTTTCCCTCTGACCTTCTTATTGACGATGAAACACCGAAATTGCATCGGAATTAAATATAAAAGGCACAATGCCGACTTAAGTACAAGAAATCTGACTCTTCTTACTGTCTATGTTTTGAACCATTCCTGTGACACTAGTTATAGATACGGATGCTTCACTTCAGGTTTACTGTATCCCTCTGACCGTCTTATTGACGATGAAACACAGAAATTGCATCGGAATTAAATACAAAAGGCACAATGCCGACTTAAGTACAAGAAAACTGACTCTTCTTACTGTCAATGTTTTGAACCACTCCTGTGACACTAGTTATAGATTCTGATGCCTCACTTCAGGTTAACTGTGTCCCTCTGTCCTTCTAATTGACAATGAAACACAGAAATTGCATCGGAATTAAATACAAAAGACACAATGCCGACTTAAGTACAAGAAAACTGACTCTTCTTACTGTCTATGTTTTGAACCATTCGTGTGCACTAGGTATAGATTCCGATGCTTCACTTCAGGTTTACTGTATCCCTCCGACCTTCCTATTGACGATGAAACACAGATATTGCATCGGAATTAAATACAAAAGGCACTATGCCGACTTAAGTACAAGAAAACTGACTCTTCTTACTGTCTATGATTTGAACCAGTCCTGTGACACTAGTTATAGATTCCAATGCTCCACTTCAGGTTTACTGTATCCCACTGACCTTCTTATTGACGATGAAACACAGAAATTGCATGGGAAGTAAATACAAAAGGCACAATGCCGACTTAAGTACAAGAAAACTGACTCTTCTTACTGTCTATGTTTTGAACCATTCCTGTGACACTAGTTATAGATTCCGATGCTTCACTTCTGGTTTACTGTATCCCTCTGACCTTCTTATTGACGATGGAACACAGAAATTGCATCGGAATTAATACAAAAGGTACAATGCCGACATAAGTTCAAGAAAACTGACTCTTCTTACTGTCTATATTTTGAACCATTCATGTGACACTCGTTATAGATTCCGATGCTTTACTTCAGGTTTACTGTATCCCTCTGGCCTTCTTATTGACGATGAAAAACAGAAATTGCTTCGGAATTAAGTACAAAAGGCACAATGCCGACTTAAGTACAAGATAACTGACCCTTCTTACTGTCTGTGGTTTGAACCATTCCTGTGACACTAGTTATAGATTCCGATGCTTCACTTCAGGTTTACTGTATCCCTCTGACCTTCTTATTGACGATGGAACACAGAAATTGCATCGGAATTAATACAAAAGGTACAATGCCGACATAAGTACAAGAAAACTGACTCTTCTTACTGTCTATATTTTGAACTATTCATGTGACACTCGTTATAGATTCCGATGCTTTACTTCAGGTTTACTGTATCCCTCTGACCTTCTTATTGACGATGAAAAACAGAAATTGCTTCGGAATTAAGTACAAAAGGCACAATGCCGACTTAAGTACAAGATAACTGACTCTACTTACTGTCTGTGGTTTGAATCATTCCTGTGACACTAGTTATAGATTCCGATGCTTCACTTCAGGTTTACTGTATCCCTCTGACCTTCTTGTTGACGATGACACCCAGAAATTGCATCGGAATTAAATACAAAAGGCACAATGCCGACTCAAGTACAAGAAAACTGACTCTTCTTACTGCCTATGCTTTGAACCATTCCTGTGACACTAGTTATAGATTCTAATGCTTCACTTCGGGTTTACTGTTTCCCTCTGACCTTCTTATTGACGATGAAACACAGATATTGCATCGGAATTAAATACAAAAGGCACAATGCCGACTTAAGTACAAGAAAACTGACTCTTCTTACTGTCAATGTTTTGAACCACTCCTGTGACACTAGTTATAGATTCTGATGCCTCACTTCAGGTTAACTGTGTCCCTCTGTCCTTCATATTGACAATGAAACACAGAAATTGCATCGGAATTAAATACAAAAGACACAATGCCGACTTAAGTAAAAGAAAACTGACTCTTCTAACTGTCTATGTTTTGAACCATTCCTGTGACACTAGGTATAGATTCCGATGCTTCACTTCAGGTTTACTGTATCCCTCCGACCTTCCTATCGACGATGAAACACAGATATTGCATCGGAATTAAATACAAAAGGCACTATGCCGACTTAAGTACAAGAAAACTGACTCTTCTTACTGTCTATGATTTGAACCAGTCCTGTGACACTAGTTATAGATTCCAATGCTCCACTTCAGGTTTACTGTATCCCACTGACCTTCGTATACGATGAAACACAGAAATTCCATGGGAAGTAAATACAAAAGGCACAATGCCGACTTAAGTACAAGAAAACTGACTCTCTTACTGTCTATGTTTTGAACCATTCCTGTGACACTAGTTATAGATTCCGATGCTTCACTTCTGGTTTACTGTATCCCTCTGACCTTCTTATTGACGATGGAACACAGAAATTGCATCGGAATTAATACAAAAGGTACAATGCCGACATAAGTTCAAGAAAACTGACTCTTCTTACTGTCTATATTTTGAACCATTCATGTGACACTCGTTATAGATTCCGATGCTTTACTTCAGGTTTTCTGTATCCCTCTGGCCTTCTTATTGACGATGAAAAACAGAAATTGCTTCGGAATTAAGTACAAAAGACACAATGCCGACTTAAGTACAAGAAAACTGATACTTCTTATTGTCTATGATTTGAACCATTCCTGTGACACTAGTTATAGATTCCAATGCTTCACTTCAGGTTTACTGTTTCCCTCTGACCTTCGTATTGACGATGAAACACAGAAATTGCATCGGAATTAAATATAAAAGGCACAATGCCGACTTAAGTACAAGTAATCTGACTCTTCTTACTATCTATGTTTTGAACCATTCATGTGACACTCGTTATAGATTCCGATGCTTTACTTCAGGTTTACTGTATCCCTCTGACCTTCTTATTGACGATGAAAAACAGAAATTGCTTCGGAATTAAGTACAAAAGGCACAATGCCGACTTAAGTACAAGATAACTGACTCTACTTACTGTCTGTGGTTTGAACCATTCCTGTGACACTAGTTATAGATTCCGATGCTTCACTTCAGGTTTACTGTATCCCTCTGACCTTCTTGTTGACGATGACACCCAGAAATTGCATCGGAATTAAATACAAAAGGCACAATGCCGACTCAAGTACAAGAAAACTGACTCTTCTTACTGCCTATGCTTTGAACCATTCCTGTGACACTAGTTATAGATTCTAATGCTTCACTTCAGGTTTACTGTTTCCCTCTGACCTTCTTATTGACGATGAAACACAGATATTGCATCGGAATTAAATACAAAAGGCACAATGCCGACTTAAGTACAAGAAAACTGACTCTTCTTACTGTCAATGTTTTGAACCACTCCTGTGACACTAGTTATAGATTCTGATGCCTCACTTCAGGTTAACTGTATCCCTCTGTCCTTCTTATTGACAATGAAACACAGAAATTGCATCGGAATTAAATACAAAAGACACAATGCCGACTTAAGTACAAGAAAACTGACTCTTCTTACTGTCTATGATTTGAACCATTCCTGTGACACTAGGTATAGATTCCGATGCTTCACTTCAGGTTTACTGTATCCCTCCGACCTTCCTATTGACGATGAAAGATATTGCACCGGAATTAAATACAAAAGGCACTATGCCGACTTAAGTACAAGAAAACTGACTCTTCTTACTGTCTATGTTTTGAACCAGTCCTGTGACACTAGTTATAGATTCCAATGCTCCACTTCAGGTTTACTGTATCCCACTGACCTTCTTATTGACGATGAAACACAGAAATTGCATGGGAAGTAAATTCAAAAGGCACAATGCCGACTTAAGTACAAGAAAACTGACTCTTCTTACTGTCTATGTTTTGAACCATTCCTGTGACACTAGTTATAGATTCCGATGCTTCACTTCTGGTTTACTGTATCCCTCTGACCTTATTATTGACGATGGAACACAGAAATTGCATCGGAATTAATACAAAAGGTACAATGCCGACATAAGTTCAAGAAAACTGACTCTTCTTACTGTCTATATTTTGAACCATTCATGTGACAATCGATATAGATTCCGATGCTTTACTTCAGGTTTACTGTATCCCTTTGACCTTCTTATTGACGATGAAAAACAGAAATTGTTTCGGAATTAAGTACAAAAGGCACAATGCCGACTTAAGTACAAGATAATTGACTCTTCTTACTGTCTGTGGTTTGAACCATTCCTGTTACACTAGTTATAGATTCCGATGCTTCACTTCAGGTTTACTGTACCCCTCTGACCTTCTTGTTGACGATGACACCCAGAAATTGCATCGGAATTAAATACAAAAGGCACAATGCCGACTTAAGTACAAGAAAACTAACTCTTCTAACTGTCTATGTTTGAACCATTCCTGTTACACTAGTTATAGATTCCGATGCTTCACTTCAGGTTTACTGTATCCCTCTGACCTTCTTATTAACGATGAAACACAGATATTGCATCGGAATTAATTACAAAAGGCACAATGCCGACTTAAGTACAAGAAAACTGACTCTTCTTACTGTCTATCTTTTGAACCATTCCTGTGACACTAGTTATGGATTCCGATGCATCACTTCAGGTTTACTGTATCCCTCTGTACTTCTTGATGACGATGAAACACAGAAATTGCATCGGAATTGAATA
Organism: Schistocerca piceifrons; assembly: GCF_021461385.2. NCBI lineage: Eukaryota > Metazoa > Arthropoda > Insecta > Orthoptera > Acrididae > Schistocerca > Schistocerca piceifrons. The sequence goes on along the minus strand of NW_025728348.1, from coordinate 20,226 downwards.
CAAAAGGCACAATGCCGACTTCAGTACAAGAAAACTGACTCTTCTTACTGTCTATGCTTTGAACCATTCCTGAGACACTAGTTATAGATTCCGATGCTTCACTTGAGGTTTTCTGTATCCCTCTGACCTTCTTATTGACGATGAAACACAGAAATTGCATCGGAATTAATACAAAAGGTACAATGCCGACTTAAGTACAAGAAAACTGACTCTTCTTACTGTCTATATTTTGAACCATTCATGTGATACACGTTATAGATTCCAATGTTTTACTTCAGGATTACTGTATCCCTCTGACCTTCTTATTGACGATGAAACACAGAAATTGCTTCAGAATTAAGTACAAAATGCACAATGCCGACTTAAGTACAAGATAACTGACTCTGCTTACTGTCTGTGGTTTGAACCATTCCAGTGACACTAGTTGTAGATTCCAATGCTTCACTTCAGGTTTACTGTATCCCTCTGATGTTCTTATTGACGATGAAACACAGAATTTGCATCGGAATTAAATTCAATAGGCACAATGCCGACTTAAGTACAAGAAAACTGACTCTTCTTACTGTCTATGTTTTGAACCATTCCTGTGACACTAGTTATAGATTCCGATGCATCACTTCAGGTTTACTGTATCCCTCTGTCCTTCTTGATGACGATGAAACACAGAAATTGCATCGGAATTAAATACAAGAGGCACAATGCCGACTTAAGTACAAGAAAACTGACTCTTTTTACTGTCTATGTTTTGAACCATTCCTGTGACACTAGTTATAGATTCCGATGCTTCACTTCTGGTTTACTGTATCCCTCTGACCTTGTTATTGACGATGGAACACAGAAATTGCATCGGAATTAAATACAAAAGGCACAATGCCGACTTAAGTACAAGAAAACTGACTCTTCTTACTGTCTATGTTTTGAACCATTCCTGTGACACTAGTTATAGATTCCGATGCTTCACTTCTGGTTTTTCTGTATCCCTCTAACCTTCTTATTGACGATGGAACACAGAAATTGCATCGGAATTAATACAAAAGGTACAATGCCGACATAAGTACAAGAAAACTGACTCTTCTTACTGTCTATATTTTGAACCATTCATGTGACACTCGTTATAGATTCCGATGCTTTACTTCAGGTTTACTGTATCCCTCTGACCTTCTTATTGACGATGAAAAACAGAAATTGCTTCGGAATTAAGTACAAAAGGCACAATGCCGACTTAAGTACAAGATAACTGACTCTTCTTACTGTCTGTGGTTTGAACCATTCCTGTGACACTAGTTATAGATTCTAATGCTTCACTTCAGGTTTACTGTTTCCCTCTGACCTTCTTATTGACGATGAAACACTGAAATTGCATCGGAATTAAATTCAATAGGCACAATGCCGACTTAAGTACAAGAAAACTGACTCTTCTTACTGTCTATGTTTTGAACCATTCCTGTGACACTAGTTATAGATTCTGATGCTTTACTTCAGGTTTACTGTATTCCTCTGACCTTCTTATTGACGATGAAACACAGAAATTGCTTCGGAATTAAGTACAAAAGACACAATGCCGACTTAAGTACAAGAAAACTGATTCTTCTTATTGTCTATGATTTGAACCATTCCTGTGACACTAGTTATAGATTCCAATGCTTCACTTCAGGTTTACTGTTTCCCTCTGACCTTCGTATTGACGATGAAACACAGAAATTGCATCGGAATTAAATATAAAAGGCACAATGCCGACTTAAGTACAAGAAATCTGACTCTTCTTACTGTCTATGTTTTGAACCATTCCTGTGACACTAGTTATAGATACCGATGCTTCACTTCAGGTTTACTGTATCCCTCTGACCTTCTTATTGACGATGAAACACAGAAATTGCATCGGAATTAAATACAAAAGGCACAATGCCGACTTAAGTACAAGAAAACTGACTCTTCTTACTGTCAATGTTTTGAACCACTCCTGTGACACTAGTTATAGATTCTGATGCCTCACTTCAGGTTAACTGTATCCCTCTGTCCTTCTTATTGACAATGAAACACAGAAATTGCATCGGAATTAAATACAAAAGACACAATGCCGACTTAAGTACAAGAAAACTGACTCTTCTTACTGTCTATGTTTTGAACCATTCCTGTGACACTAGGTATAGATTCCGATGCTTCACTTCAGGTTTACTGTATCCCTCCGACCTTCCAATTGACGATGAAACACAGATATTGCATCGGAATTAAATACAAAAGGCACTATGCCGACTTAAGTACAAGAAAACTGACTCTTCTTACTGTCTATGTTTTGAACCATTCCTGTGACACTAGTTATAGATTCCGATGCATCACTTCAGGTTTACTGTATCCCTCTGTCCTTCTTGATGACGATGAAACACAGAAATTGCATCGGAATTAAATACAAGAGGCACAATGCCGACTTAAGTACAAGAAAACTGACTCTTTTTACTGTCTATGTTTTGAACCATTCCTGTGACACTAGTTATAGATTCCGATGCTTCACTTCTGGTTTACTGTATCCCTCTGACCTTGTTATTGACGATGGAACACAGAAATTGCATCGGAATTAAATACAAAAGGCACAATGCCGACTTAAGTACAAGAAAACTGACTCTTCTTACTGTCTATGTTTTGAACCATTCCTGTGACACTAGTTATAGATTCCGATGCTTCACTTCTGGTTTTTCTGTATCCCTCTAACCTTCTTATTGACGATGGAACACAGAAATTGCATCGGAATTAATACAAAAGGTACAATGCCGACATAAGTACAAGAAAACTGACTCTTCTTACTGTCTATATTTTGAACCATTCATGTGACACTCGTTATAGATTCCGATGCTTTACTTCAGGTTTACTGTATCCCTCTGACCTTCTTATTGTCGATGAAAAACAGAAATTGCTTCGGAATTAAGTACAAAAGGCACAATGCCGACTTAAGTACAAGATAACTGACTCTTCTTACTGTCTGTGGTTTGAACCATTCCTGTGACACTAGTTATAGATTCCGATGCTTCACTTCAGGTTTACTGTATCCCTCTGACCTTCTTGTTGACGATGAAACACAGAAATTGAATCGGAATTAAATTCAATAGGCACAATGCCGACTTAAGTACAAGAAAACTGACTCTTCTTACTGTCTATGTTTTGAACCATTCCTGTGACACTAGTTATAGATTCTGATGCTTTACTTCAGGATTACTGTATTCCTCTGACCTTCTTATTGACGATGAAACACAGAAATTGCTTCGGAATTAAGTACAAAAGACACAATGCCGACTTAAGTACAAGAAAACTGATTCTTCTTATTGTCTATGATTTGAACCATTCCTGGGACACTAGTTATAGATTCCAATGCTTCACTTCAGGTTTACTGTTTCCCTCTGACCTTCGTATTGACGATGAAACACAGAAATTGCATCGGAATTAAATATAAAAGGCACAATGCCGACTTAAGTACAAGAAATCTGACTCTTCTTACTGTCTATGTTTTGAACCATTCCTGTGACACTAGTTATAGATACCGATGCTTCACTTCAGGTTTACTGTATCCCTCTGACCTTCTTATTGACGATGACACCCTGAAATTGCATCGGAATTAAATACAAAAGGCACAATGCCGACTTAAGTACAAGAAAACTAACTCTTCTAACTGTCTATGTTTGAACCATTCCTGTTACACTAGTTATAGATTCCGATGCTTCACTTCAGGTTTACTGTATCCCTCTGACCTTCTTATTAACGATGGAACACAGATATTGCATCGGAATTAATTACAAAAGGCACAATGCCTACTTAAGTACAAGAAAACTGACTCTTCTTACTGTCTATGTTTTGAACCATTCCTGTGACACTAGTTATGGATTCCGATGCATCACTTCAGGTTTACTGTATCCCTCTGTACTTCTTGATGACGATGAAACACAGAAATTGCATCGGAATTAAATACAAAAGGCACAATGCCGACTTAAGTACAAGAAAACTGACTCTTCTTACTGTCTATGTTTTGAACCATTCCTGAGACACTAGTTATAGATTCCGATGCTTCACTTGAGGTTTTCTGTATCCCTCTGACCTTCTTATTGACGATGAAACACAGAAATTGCATCGGAATTAATACAAAAGGTACAATGCCGACTTAAGTACAAGAAAACTGACTCTTCTTACTGTCTATATTTTCAACCATTCATGTGATACACGTTATAGATTCCAATGTTTTACTTCAGGATTACTGTATCCCTCTGACCTTCTTATTGACGATGAAACACAGAAATTGCTTCAGAATTAAGTACAAAATGCACAATGCCGACTTAAGTACAAGATAACTGACTCTTCTTACTGTCTGTGGTTTGAACCATTCCAGTGACACTAGTTATAGATTCCAATGCTTCACTTCAGGTTTACTGTATCCCTCTGATGTTCTTATTGACGATGAAACACAGAAATTGCATCGGAATTAAATTCAATAGGCACAATGCCGACTTAAGTACAAGAAAACTGACTCTTCTTACTGTCTATGTTTTGAACCATTCATGTGACACTCGTTATAGATTCTGATGCTTTACTTCAGGTTTACTGTATTCCTCTGACCTTCTTATTGACGATGAAACACAGAAATTGCTTCGGAATTAAATATAAAAGACACAATGCTGACTTAAGTACAAGATAACTGATTCTTCTTATTGTCTATGATTTGAACCATTCCTGTGACACTAGTTATAGATTCCGATGCTTCACTTCAGGTTTACTGTTTCCCCCTGACCTTCTTATTGACGATGAAACACAGAAATTGCATCGGAATTAAATATAAAAGGCACAATGCCGACTTACGTACAAGAAAACTGACTCTTCTTACTGTCTATGTTTTGAACCATTCCTGTGACACTAGTTATAGATTCCAATGCTCCACTTCAGGTTTACTGTATCCCACTGACCTTCTTATTGACGATGAAACACAGAAATTGCATCGGAATTAAATACAAAAGGCACAATGCCGACTTAAGTACAAGAAAACTGACTCTTTTTACTGTCTATGTTTTGAACCATTCCTGTGACACTAGTTATAGATTCCGATGCTTCACTTCTGGTTTACTGTATCCCTCTGACCTTCTTACTGACGATGGAACTCAGAAATTGCATCGGAATTAATACAAAAGGTACAATGCCGACATAAGTACAAGAAAACAGACTCTTCTTACTGTCTATATTTTGAACCATTCATATGACACTCGTTATAGATTCCGATGCCTTACTTCAGGTTTACTGTATCCCTCTGACCTTCTTATTGACGATGAAAAACAGAAATTGCTTCGGAATTAAGTACAAAAGGCACAATGCCGACTTAAGTACAAGATAACTGACTCTTCTTACTGTCTGTGGTTTGAACCATTCCTGTGACACTACTTATAGATTCCGATGCTTCACTTCAGGTTTACTGTACCCCTCTGGCCTTCTTGTTGACGATGACACCCAGAAATTGCATCGGAATTAAATACAAAAGGCACAATGCCGACTTAATTACAAGAAAACTAACTCTTCTAACTGTCTATGTTTGAACCATTCCTGTTACACTAGTTATAGATTCCGATGCTTCACTTCAGGTTTACTGTATCCCTCTGACCTTCTTATTGACGATGAAACACAGATATTGCATCGGAATTAAATACAATAGGCACTATGCCGACTTAAGTACAAGAAAACTGACTCTTCTTACTGTCTATGTTTTGAACCAGTTCTGTGACACTAGTTATAGATTCCAATGCTCCACTTCTGGTTTACTGTATCCCACTGACCTCCTTATTGACGATGAAACACAGAAATTGCATCGGAATTAAATACAAAAGGCACAATGCCGACTTAAGTACAAGAAAACTGACTCTTCTTACTGTCTATGTTTTGAACCATTCCTGTGACACTAGTTATAGATTCCGATGCTTCACTTCTGGTTTACTGTATCCCTCTGACCTTCTTATTGACGATGGAACACAGAAATTGCATCGGAATTAATACAAAAAGTACAATGCCGACATAAGTACAAGAAAACTGACTCTTCTTACTGTCTAAATTTTGAACCATTCATGTGACACTCGTTATAGATTCCGATTCTTTACTTCAGGTTTACTGTATCCCTCTGACCTTCATATTGACGATGAAAAACAGAAATTGCTTCGGAATTAAGTACAAAAGGCACAATGCCGACTTAAGTACAAGATAACTGACTCCTCTTACTGTCTGTGGTTTGAACCATTCCTGTTACACTAGTTATAGATTCCGATGCTTCACTTCAGGTTTACTGTACCCCTCTGACTTTCTTGTTGACGATGACACCCAGAAATTGCATCGGAATTAAATACAAAAGGCACAATGCCGACTTAAGTACAAGAAAACTAACTCTTCTAACTGTCTATGTTTGAACCATTCCTGTTACACTAGTTATAGATTCCGATGCTTCACTTCAGGTTTACTGTATCCCTCTGACCTTCTTATAGACGATGAAACACAGATATTGCATCGGAATTAAATACAAAAGGCACAATGCCGACTTAAGTACAAGAAAACTGACTCTTCTTACTGTCTATGTTTTGAACCATTTCTGTGACACTAGTTATGGATTCCGATGCATCACTTCAGGTTTACTGTATCCCTCTGTCCTTCTTGATGACGATGAAACACAGAAATTGCATCGGAATTAAATACAAAAGGCACAATGCCGACTTAAGTACAAGAAATCTGACTCTTCTTACTGTCTATGTTTTGAACCATTCCTGTGACACTAGTTATAGATTCCGATGCTTCACTTGAGTTTTACTGTATCCCTCTGACCTTCTTATTGACGATGAAACACAGAAATTTCATCGGAATTAATACAAAAGGTACAATGCCGACTTAAGTACAAGAAAACTGACTCTTCTTACTGTCTATATTTTGAACCATTCATGTGATACTCGTTATAGATTCCAATGCTTTACTTCAGGATTACTGTATCCCTCTGACCTTCTTATTGACGATGAAACACAGAAATTGCTTCGGAATTAAGTACAAAAGGCACAATGCCGACTTAAGTACAAGATAACTGACTCTTCTTACTGTCTGTGGTTTGAACCATTCCTGTGACACTAGTTATAGATTCCAATGCTTCACTTCAGGTTTACTGTATCCCTCTGATGTTCTTATTGACGATGAAACACAGAAATAGCATCGGAATTAAATACAAAAGGCACAATGCCGGCTCAAGTACAAGAAAACTGACTCTTCTTACTGCCTATGTTTTGAACCATTCCTGTGACACTAGTTATAGATTCTAATGCATCACTTCAGGTTTACTGTATCCCTCTGACCTCCTTATTGACGATGAAACACAGAAATTGCATCGGAATTAAATTCAATAGGCACAATGCCGACTTAAGTACAAGAAAACTGACTCTTCTTACTGTCTATTTTTGAACCATTCATGTGACACTCGTTATAGATTCTGATGCTTTACTTCAGGTTTACTGTATTCCTCTGACCTTCTTATTGACAATGAAACACAGAAATTGCTGCGGAATTAAATACAAAAGACACAATGCCGACTTAAGTACAAGATAACTGACTCTTCTTACTGTCTGTGGTTTGAACCATTCCTGTGACACTAGTTATAGATTCCAATGCTTCACTTCAGGTTTACTGTATCCCTCTGATGTTCTTATTGACGATGAAACACAGAAATAGCATCGGAATTAAATACAAAAGGCACAATGCCGGCTCAAGTACAAGAAAACTGACTCTTCTTACTGCCTATGCTTTGAACCATTCCTGTGACACTAGTTATAGATTCTAATGCATCACTTCAGGTTTACTGTATCCCTCTGACCTTCGTATTGACGATGAAACACAGAAATTGCATCGGAATTAAATTCAATAGGCACAATGCCGACTTAAGTACAAGAAAACTGACTCTTCTTACTGTCTATGTTTTGAACCATTCATGTGACAGTCGTTATAGATTCTGATGCTTTACTTCAGGTTTACTGTATTCCTCTGACCTTCTTATTGACAATGAAACACAGAAATTGCTTCGGAATGAAATACAAAAGACACAATGCCGACTTAAGTACAAGATAACTGAATCTTCTTATTGTCTATGATTTGAACCATTCCTGTGACACTAGTTATAGATTCCGAAGCTTCACTTCAGGTTTACTGTTTCCCTCTGACCTTCTTATTGACGATGAAACACCGAAATTGCATCGGAATTAAATATAAAAGGCACAATGCCGACTTAAGTACAAGAAAACTGACTCTTCTTACTGTCAATGTTTTGAACCACTCCTGTGACACTAGTTATGGATTCTGATGCCTCACTTCAGGTTAACTGTGTCCCTCTGTCCTTCTTATTGACAATGAAACACAGAAATTGCATCGGAATTAAATACAAAAGACACAATGCCGACTTAAGTACAAGAAAACTGACTCTTCTTACTGTCAATGTTTTGAACCACTCCTGTGACACTAGTTATAGATTCTGATGCCTCACTTCAGGTTAACTGTGTCCCTCTGTCCTTCTTATTGACAATGAAACACAGAAATTGCATCGGAATTAAATACAAAAGACACAATGCCGACTTAAGTACAAGAAAACTGACTCTTCTTACTGTCTATGTTTTGAACCATTCCTGTGACACTAGGTATAGATTCCGATGCTTCACTTCAGGTTTACTGTATCCCTCCGACCTTCCTATTGACGATGAAACACAGATATTGCATCGGAATTAAATACAAAAGGCACTATGCCGACTTAAGTACAAGAAAACTGACTCTTCTTACTGTCTATGATTTGAACCAGTCCTGTGACACTAGTTATAGATTCCAATGCTCCACTTCAGGTCTACTGTATCCCACTGACATTCTTATTGACGATGAAACACAGAAATTGCATGGGAAGTAAATACAAAAGGGACAATGCCGACTTAAGTACAAGAAAACTGACTCTTCTTACTGTCTATGTTTTGAACCATTCCTGTGACACTAGTTATAGATTCCAATGCTTCACTTCTGGTTTACTGTATCCCTCTGACCTTCTTATTGACGATGGAACACAGAAATTGCATCGGAATTAATACAAAAGGTACGATGCCGACATAAGTTCAAGAAAACTGACTCTTCTTACTGTCTATATTTTGAACCATTCATGTGAAACTCGTTATAGATTCCGATGCTTTACTTCAGGTTTACTGTATCCCTCTGGCCTTCTTATTGACGATGAAAAACAGAAATTGCATCGGAATTAAATACAAAAGACACAATGCCGACTTAAGTACAAGAAAACTGACTCTTCTTACTGTCTATGTTTTGAACCATTCCTGTGACACTAGGTATAGATTCCGATGCTTCACTTCAGGTTTACTGTATCCCTCCGACCTTCCTATTGACGATGAAACACAGATATTGCATCGGAATTAAATACAAAAGACACAATGCCGACTTAAGTACAAGATAACTGACTCTTCTTACTGTCTGTGGTTTGAACCATTCCTGTGACACTAGTTATAGATTCCGATGCTTCACTTCAGGTTTACTGTACCCCTCTGACCTTCTTGTTGACGATGACACCCAGAAATTGCATCGGAATTAAATACAAAAGGCACAATGCCGACTTAAGTACAAGAAAACTAACTCTTCTAACTGTCTATGTTTGAACCATTCCTGTTACACTAGTTATAGATTCCGATGCTTCACTTCAGGTTTACTGTATCCCTCTGACCTTCTTATAGACGATGAAACACAGATATTGCATCGGAATTAAATACAAAAGGCACAATGCCGACTTAAGTACAAGAAAACTGACTCTTCTTACTGTCTATGTTTTGAACCATTCCTGTGACACTAGTTATAGATTCCGATGCATCACTTCAGGTTTACTGTATCCCTCTGTCCTTCTTGATGACGATGAAACACAGAAATTGCATCGGAATTAAATACAAAGGGCACAATGCCGACTTAAGTACAAGAAAACTGACTCTTCTTACTGTCTATGTTTTGAACCATTCCTGTGACACTAGTTATAGATTCCGATGCTTCACTTGAGGTTTACTGTATCCCTCTGACCTTCTTATTGACGATGAAACACAGAAATTGCATCGGAATTAATACAAAAGGTACAATGCCGACTTAAGTACAAGAAAACTGACTCTTCTTACTGTCTATATTTTGAACCATTCATGTGATACTCGTTATAGATTCCAATGCTTTACTTCAGGATTACTGTATCCCTCTGACCTTCTTATTGACGATGAAACACAGAAATTGCTTCGGAATTAAGTACAAAAGGCACAATGCCGACTTAAGTACAAGATAACTGACTCTTCTTACTGTCTGTGGTTTGAACCATTCCTGTGACACTAGTTATAGATTCTATTGCATCACTTCAGGTTTACTGTATCCCTCTGACCTTCTTATTGACGATGAAACACAGAAATTGCATCGGAATTAAATTCAATTGGCACAATGCCGACTTAAGTACAAGAAAACTGACTCTTCTTCCTGTCTATTTTTGAACCATTCATGTGACACTCGTTATAGATTCTGATGCTTTACTTCAGGTTTACTGTATTCCTCTGACCTTCTTATTGACAATGAAACACAGAAATTGCTTCGGAATTAAATACAAAAGACACAATGCCGACTTAAGTACAAGATAACTGACTCTTCTTACTGTCTGTGGTTTGAACCATTCCTGTGACACTAGTTATAGATTCCCATGCTTCACTTCAGGTTTACTGTATCCCTCTGATGTTCTTATTGACGATGAAACACAGAAATAGCATCGGAATTAAATACAAAAGGCACAATGGCGGCTCAAGTACAAGAAAACTGACTCTTCTTACTGCCTATGCTTTGAACCATTCCTGTGACACTAGTTATAGATTGTAATGCATCACTTCAGGTTTACTGTATCCCTCTGACCTTCGTATTGACGATGAAACACAGAAATTGCATCGGAATTAAATTCAACAGGCACAATGCCGACTTAAGTACAAGAAAACTGACTCTTCTTACTGTCTATGTTTTGAACCATTCATGTGACAGTCGTTATAGATTCTGATGCTTTACTTCAGGTTTACTGTATCCCTCTGACCTTCTTATTGACGATGAAACACAGAAATTGCATCGGAATTAAATACAAAAGGCACAATGCCGACTTAAGTACAAGAAAACTGACTCTTCTTACTGTCAATGTTTTGAACCACTCCTGTGACACTAGTTATAGATTCTGATGCCTCACTTCAGGTTAACTGTGTCCCTCTGTCCTTCTTATTGACAATGAAACACAGAAATTGCATCGGAATTAAATACAAAAGACACAATGCCGACTTAAGTACAAGAAAACTGACTCTTCTTACTGTCTATGTTTTGAACCACTCCTGTGACACTAGGTATAGATTCCGATGCTTCACTTCAGGTTTAGTGTATCCCTCCGACCTTCCTATTGACGATGAAACACAGATATTGCATCGGAATTAAATACAAAAGGCACAATGCCGACTTAAGTACAAGAAAACTGACTCTTCTTACTGTCTATGATTTGAACCAGTCCTGTGACACTAGTTATAGATTCCAATGCTCCACTTCAGGTTTACTCTATCCCACTGACATTCTTATTGACGATGAAACACAGAAATTGCATGGGAAGTAAATACAAAAGGCACAATGCCGACTTAAGTACAAGAAAACTGGCTCTTCTTACTGTCTATGTTTTGAACCATTCCTGTGACACTAGTTATAGATTCCGATGCTTCACTTCTGGTTTACTGTATCCCTCTGACCTTCTTATTGACGATGGAACACAGAAATTGCATCGGAATTAACACAAAAGGTACAATGCCGACATAAGTTCAAGAAAAATGACTCTTCTTACTGTCTATATTTTGAACCATTCATGTGACACTCGTTATAGATTCCGATGCTTTACTTCAGGTTTACTGTATCCCTCTTGCCTTCTTATTGACGATGAAAAAGAGAAATTGCTTCGGAATTAAGTACAAAAGGCACAATGCCGACTTAAGTACAAGATAACTGACTCTTCTTACTGTCTGTGGTTTGAACCTTTCCTGTGACACTAGTTATAAATTCCGATGCTTCACTTCAGGTTTACTGTATCCCTCTGACCTTCCTATTGACGATGGAACACAGAAATTGCATCGGAATTAAATACAAAAGACACAATGCCGACTTAAGTACAAGAAAACTGACTCTTCTTACTGTCTATGTTTTGAACCATTCCTGTGACACTAGGTATAGATTCCGATGCTTCACTTCAGGTTTACTGTATCCCTCCGACCTTCCTATTGACGATGAAACACAGATATTGCATCGGAATTAAATGCAAAAGGCACTATGCCGACTTAAGTACAAGAAAACTGACTCTTCTTACTGTCTATGATTTGAACCAGTTCTGTGACACTAGTTATAGATTCCAATGCTCCACTTCAGGTTTACTGTATCCCACTGACATTCTTATTGACGATGAAACACAGAAATTGCATGGGAAGTAAATACAAAAGGCACAATGCCGACTTAAGTACAAGAAAACTGACTCTTCTTACTGTCTATGTTTTGAACCATTCCTGTGACACTAGTTATAGATTCCGATGCTTCACTTCTGGTTTACTGTATCCCTCTGACCTTCTTATTGACGATGGAACACAGAAATTGCATCGGAATTAACACAAAAGGTACAATGCCGACATAAGTTCAAGAAAAATGACTCTTCTTACTGTCTATATTTTGAACCATTCATGTGACACTCGTTATAGATTCCGATGCTTTACTTCAGGTTTACTGTATCCCTCTGGCCTTCTTATTGACGATGAAAAACAGAAATTGCTTCGGAATTAAGTACAAAAGGCACAATGCCGACTTAAGTACAAGATAACTGACTCTACTTACTGTCTGTGGTTTGAACCATTCCTGTGACACTAGTTATAGATTCCGATGCTTCACTTCAGGTTTACTGTATCCCTCTGACCTTCTTGTTGACGATGACACCCAGAAATTGCATCGGAATTAAATACAAAAGGCACAATGCCGACTCAAGTACAAGAAAACTGACTCTTCTTACTGCCTATGCTTTGAACCATTCCTGTGACACTAGTTATAGATTCTAATGCTTCACTTCAGGTTTACTGTTTCCCTCTGACCTTCTTATTGACGATGAAACACAGATATTGCATCGGAATTAAATACAAAAAGGCACAATGCCGACTTAAGTACAAGAAAACTGACTCTTCTTACTGTCAATGTTTTGAACCACTCCTGTGACACTAGTTATAGATTCTGATGCCTCACGTCAGGTTAACTGTGTCCCTCTGTCCTTCTTATTGACAATGAAACACAGAAATTGCATCGGAATTAAATACAAAAGACACAATGCCGACTTAAGTACAAGAAAACTGAATCTTCTTACTGTCTATGTTTTGAACCATTCCTGTGACACTAGGTATAGATTCCGATGCTTCACTTCAGGTTTACTGTATCCCTCCGACCTTCCTATTGACGATGAAACACAGATATTGCATCGGAATTAAATACAAAAGGCACTATGCCGACTTAAGTACAAGAAAACTGACTCTTCTTACTGTCTATGATTTGAACCAGTCCTGTGACACTAGTTATAGATTCCAATGCTCCACTTCAGGTTTACTGTATCCCACTGACCTTCTGATTGACGATGAAACACAGAAATTGCATGGGAAGTAAATACAAAAGGCACAATGCCGACTTAAGTACAAGAAAACTGACTCTTCTTACTGTCTATGTTTTGAACCATTCCTGTGACACTAGTTATAGATTCCGATGCTTCACTTCTGGTTAACTGTATCCCTCTGACCTTCTTATTGACGATGGAACACAGAAATTGCATCGGAATTAATACAAAAGGTACAATGCCGACATAAGTTCAAGAAAACGGACTCTTCTTACTGTCTATATTTTGAACCATTCATGTGACACTCGTTATAGATTCCGATGCTTTACTTCAGGTTTACTGTATCCCTCTGGCCTTCTTATTGACGATGAAAAACAGAAATTGCTTCGGAATTAAGTACAAAAGGCACAATGCCGACTTAAGTACAAGATAACTGACTCTTCTTACTGTCTGTGGTTTGAACCATTCCTGTGACACTAGTTATAGATTCCGATGATTCACTTCAGGTTTACTGTATCCCTCTGACCTTCTTATTGACGATGGAACACAGAAATTGCATCGGAATTAATACAAAAGGTACAATGCCGACATAAGTACAAGAAAACTGACTCTTCTTACTGTCTATATTTTGAACCATTCATGTGACACTCGTTATAGATTCCGATGCTTTACTTCAGGTTTACTGTATCCCTCTGACCTTCTTATTGACGATGAAAAACAGAAATTGCTTCGGAATTAAGTACAAAAGGCACAATGCCGACTTAAGTACAAGATAACTGACTCCTCTTACTGTCTGTGGTTTGAACCATTCCTGTTACACTAGTTATAGATTCCGATGCTTCACTTCAGGTTTACTGTACCCCTCTGACCTTCTTGTTGACGATGACACCCAGAAATTGCATCGGAATTAAATACAAAAGGCACAATGCCGACTTAAGTACAAGAAAACTAACTCTTCTAACTGTCTATGTTTGAACCATTCCTGTTACACTAGTTATAGATTCCGATGCTTCACTTCAGGTTTACTGTATCCCTCTGACCTTCTTATAGACGATGAAACACAGATATTGCATCGGAATTAAATACAAAAGGCACAATGCCGACTTAAGTACAAGAAAACTGACTCTTCTTACTGTCTATGTTTTGAACCATTCCTGTGACACTAGTTATAGATTCCGATGCATCACTTCAGGTTTGCTGTATCCCTCTGTCCTTCTAGATGACGATGAAACACAGAAATTGCATCGGAATTAAATACAAAAGGCACAATGTCGACTTAAGTACAAGAAATCTGACTCTTCTTACTGTCTATGTTTTGAACCATTCCTGTAACACTAGTTATAGATTCCGATGCTTCACTTGAGGTTTACTGTATCCCTCTGACCTTCTTATTGACGATGAAACACAGAAATTGCATCGGAATTAATACAAAAGGTACAATGCCGACTTAAGTACAAGAAAACTGACTCTTCTTACTGTCTATATTTTGAACCATTCATGTGATACTCGTTATAGATTCCAATGCTTTACTTCAGGATTACTGTATCCCTCTGACCTTCTTATTGACGATGAAACACAGAAATTGCATCGGAATTAAGTACGAAAGGCACAATGCCGACTTAAGTACAAGATAACTGACTCTTCTTATTGTCTGTGGTTTGAACCATTCCTGTGACACTAGTTATAGATTCCAATGCTTCACTTCAGGTTTACTGTATCCCTCTGATGTTCTTATTGACGATGAAACACAGAAATAGCATCGGAATTAAATACAAAAGGCACAATGCCGGCTCAAGTACAAGAAAACTGACTCTTCTTACTGCCTATGCTTTGAACCATTCCTGTTACACTAGTTATAGATTCTAATGCATCACTTCAGGTTTACTGTATCCCTCTGACCTTCTTATTGACGATGAAACACAGAAATTGCATCGGAATTACATTCAATAGGCACAATGCCGACTTAAGTACAAGAAAACTGACTCTTCTTACTGTCTATTTTTGAACCATTCATGTGACACTCGTTACAGATTCTGATGCTTTACTTCAGGTTTACTGTATTCCTCTGACCTTCTTATTGACAATGAAACACAGAAATTGCTTCGGAATTAAATACAAAAGACACAATGCCGACTTAAGTACAAGATAACTGACTCTTCTTACTGTCTGTGGTTTGAACCATTCCTGGGACACTAGTTATAGATTCCAATGCTTCACTTCAGGTTTACTGTATCCCTCTGATGTTCTTATTGACGATGAAACACAGAAATAGCATCGGAATTAAATACAAAAGGCACAATGCCGGCTCAAGTACAAGAAAACTGACTCTTCTTACTGCCTATGCTTTGAACCATTCCTGTGACACTAGTTATAGATTCTAATGCATCACTTCAGGTTTACTGTATCCCTCTGACCTTCGTATTGACGATGAAACACAGAAATTGCATCGGAATTAAATTCAATAGGCACAATGCCGACTTAAGTACAAGAAAACTGACTCTTCTTACTGTCTATGTTTTGAACCATTCATGTGACACTCGTTATAGATTCTGATGCTTTACTTCAGGTTTACTGTATTCCTCTGACCTTCTTATTGACAATGAAACACAGAAATTGCTTCGGAATTAAATACAAAAGACACAATGCCGACTTAAGTACAAGATAACTGATTCTTCTTATTGTCTATGATTTGAACCATTCCTGTGACACTAGTTATAGATTCCGATGCTTCACTTCAGGTTTACTGTTTCCCTCTGACCTTCTTATTGACGATGAAACACCGAAATTGCATCGGAATTAAATATAAAAGGCACAATGCCGACTTAAGTACAAGAAATCTGACTCTTCTTACTGTCTATGATTTGAACCATTCCTGTGACACTAGTTATAGATACGGATGCTTCACTTCAGGTTTACTGTATCCCTCTGACCTTCTTATTGACGATGAAACACAGAAATTGCATCGGAATTAAATACAAAAGGCACAATGCCGACTTAAGTACAAGAAAACTGACTCTTCTTACTGTCTATGTTTTGAACCATTCCTGTGACACTAGTTATAGATTCCGATGCTTCACTTCTGGTTAACTGTATCCCTCTGACCTTCTTATTGACGATGGAACACAGAAATTGCATCGGAATTAATACAAAAGGTACAATGCCGACATAAGTTCAAGAAAACTGACTCTTCTTACTGTCTATATTTTGAACCATTCATGTGACACTCGTTATAGATTCCGATGCTTTACTTCAGGTTTACTGTATCCCTCTGGCCTTCTTATTGACGATGAAAAACAGAAATTGCTTCGGAATTAAGTACAAAAGGCACAATGCCGACTTAAGTACAAGATAACTGACTCTTCTTACTGTCTGTGGTTTGAACCATTCGTGTGACACTAGTTATAGATTCCGATGCTTCACTTCAGGTTTACTGTATCCCTCTGACCTTCTTATTGACGATGGAACACAGAAATTGCATCGGAATTAATACAAAAGGTACAATGCCGACATAAGTACAAGAAAACTGACTCTTCTTACTGTCTATATTTTGAACCATTCATGTGACACTCGTTATAGATTCCGATGCTTTACTTCAGGTTTACTGTATCCCTCTGACCTTCTTATTGACGATGAAAAACAGAAATTGCTTCGGAATTAAGTACAAAAGGCACAATGCCGACTTAAGTACAAGATAACTGACTCCTCTTACTGTCTGTGGTTTGAACCATTCCTGTTACACTAGTTATAGATTCCGATGCTTCACTTCAGGTTTACTGTACCGCTCTGACCTTCTTGTTGACGATGACACCCAGAAATTGCATCGGAATTAAATACAAAAGGCACAATGCTGACTTAAGTACAAGAAAACTAACTCTTCTAACTGTCTATGTTTGAACCATTCCTGTTACACTCGTTATAGATTCCGATGCTTCACTTCAGGTTTACTGTATCCCTCTGACCTTCTTATAGACGATGAAACACAGATATTGCATCGGAATTAAATACAAAAGGCACAATGCCGACTTAAGTACAAGAAAACTGACTCTTCTTACTGTCTATGTTTTGAACCATTCCTGTGACACTAGTTATAGATTCCGATGCATCACTTCAGGTTTACTGTATCCCTCTGTCCTTCTTGATGACGATGAAACACAGAAACTGCATCGGAATTAAATACAAAAGGCACAATGTCGACTTAAGTACAAGAAATCTGACTCTTCTTACTGTCTATGTTTTGAACCATTCCTGTGACACTAGTTATAGATTCCGATGTTTCACTTGAGGTTTACTGTATCCCTCTGACCTTCTTATTGACGATGAAACACAGAAATTGCATCGGAATTAATACAAAAGGTACAATGCCGACTTAAGTACAAGAAAACTGACTCTTCTTACTGTCTATATTTTGAGCCATTGATGTGATACTCGTTATAGATTCCAATGCTTTACTTCAGGATTACTGTATCCCTCTGACCTTCTTATTGACGATGAAACACAGAAATTGCTTCGGAATTAAGTACAAAAGGCACAATGCCGACTTAAGTACAAGATAACTGACTCTTCTTACTGTCTGTGGTTTGAACCATTCCTGTGACACTAGTTATAGATTCCAATGCTTCACTTCAGGTTTACTGTATCCCTCTGATGTTCTTATTGACGATGAAACACAGAAATAGCATCGGAATTAAATACAAAAGGCACATTGCCGGCTCAAGTACAATAAAACTGACTCTTCTTACTGCCTATGCTTTGAACCATTCCTGTTACACTAGTTATAGATTCTAATGCATCACTTCAGGTTTACTGTATCCCTCTGACCTTCTTATTGACGATGAAACACAGAAATTGCATCGGAATTAAATTCAATAGGCACAATGCCGACTTAAGTACAAGAAAACTGACTCTTCTTACTGTCTATTTTTGAACCATTCATGTGACACTCGTTATAGATTCTGATGCTTTACTTCAGGTTTACTGTATTCCTCTGACCTTCTTATTGACAATGAAACACAGAAATTGCTTCGGAATTAAATACAAAAGACACAATGCCGACTTAAGTACAAGATAACTGACTCTTCTTACTGTCTGTGGTTTGAACCATTCCTGTGACACTAGTTATAGATTCCAATGCTTCACTTCAGGTTTACTGTATCCCTCTGATGTTCTTATTGAGGATGAAACACAGAAATAGCATCGGAATTAAATACAAAAGGCACAATGCCGGCTCAAGTACAAGAAAACTGACTCTTCTTACTGCCTATGCTTTGAACCATTCCTGTGACACTAGTTATAGATTCTAATGCATCACTTCAGGTTTACTGTATCCCTCTGACCTTCGTATTGACGATGAAACACAGAAATTGCATCGGAATTAAATTCAATAGGCACAATGCCGACTTAAGTACAAGAAAACTGACTCTTCTTACTGTCTATGTTTTGAACCATTCATGTGACACTCGTTATAGATTCTGATGCTTTACTTCAGGTTTACTGTATTCCTCTGACCTTCTTATTGACAATGAAACACAGAAATTGCTTCGGAATTAAATACAAAAGACACAATGCCGACTTAAGTACAAGATAACTGATTCTTCTTATTGTCTATGATTTGAACCATTCCTGTGACACTAGTTATAGATACGGATGCTTCACTTCAGGTTTACTGTATCCCTCTGACCTTCTTATAGACGATGAAACACAGATATTGCATCGGAATTAAATACAAAAGGCACAATGCCGACTTAAGTACAAGAAAACTGACTCTTCTTACTGTCTATGTTTTGAACCATTCCTGTGACACTAGTTATAGATTCCGATGCATCACTTCAGGTTTACTGTATCCCTCTGTCCTTCTTGATGACGATGAAACACAGAAATTGCATCGGAATTAAATACAAAAGGCACAATGTCGACTTAAGTACAAGAAATCTGACTCTTCTTACTGTCTATGTTTTGAACCATTCCTGTGACACTAGTTATAGATTCCGATGCTTCACTTGAGGTTTACTGTATCCCTCTGACCTTCTTATTGACGATGAAACACAGTAATTGCATCGGAATTAATACAAAAGGTACAATGCCGACTTAAGTACAAGAAAACTGACTCTTCTTACTGTCTATATTTTGAACCATTCATGTGATACTCGTTATAGATTCCAATGCTTTACTTCAGGATTACTGTATCCCTCTGACCTTCTTATTGACGATGAAACACAGAAATTGCTTCGGAATTAAGTACAAAAGGCACAATGCCGACTTAAGTACAAGATAACTGACTCTTCTTACTGTCTGTGGTTTGAACCATTCCTGTGACACTAGTTATAGATTCCAATGCTTCACTTCAGGTTTACTGTATCCCTCTGATGTTCTTATTGACGATGAAACACAGAAATAGCATCGGAATTAAATACAAAAGGCACATTGCCGGCTCAAGTACAATAAAACTGACTCTTCTTACTGCCTATGCTTTGAACCATTCCTGTTACACTAGTTATAGATTCTAATGCATCACTTCAGGTTTACTGTATCCCTCTGAC
>NW_025728347.1:0-46618 GCF_021461385.2 Schistocerca piceifrons | reverse complement strand
TATGCCGACTTAGGTACAAGAAAACTGACTCTTCTTACTGTCTATGTTTTGAACCAGTCCTGTGACACTAGTTATAGATTTCAATGCTCCACTTCAGGTTAACTGTATCCCACTGACCTTCTTAATGACGATGAAACACAGAAATTGCATGGGAAGTAAATACAAAAGGCACAATGCCGACTTAAGTACAAGAAAACTGACTCTTCTACTGTCTATGTTTTGAACCATTCCTGTGACACTAGTTATAGATTCCGATGCTTCACTTCTGGTTTACTGTATCCCTCTGACCTTCTTATTGACGATGAAACACAGAAATTGCATCGGAATTAAATACAAAAGGCACAATGCCGACTTAAGTACAAGAAAACTGACTCTTCTTACTGTCAATGTTTTGAACCACTCCTGTGACACTAGTTATAGATTCTGATGCCTCACTTCAGGTTAACTGTGTCCCTCTGTCCTTCTTATTGACAACGAAACACAGAAATTGCATCGGAATTAAATACAAAAGACACAATGCCGATTTAAGGACAAGAAAACTGACTCTTCTTACTGTCTATGTTTTGAACCATTCCTGTGACACTAGGTATAGATTCCGATGCTTCACTTCAGGTTTACTGTATCCCTCCGACCTCCCTGTTGACGATGAAACACAGATATTGCATCGGAATTAAATACAAAAGGCACTATGCCGACTTAAGTACAAGAAAACTGACTCTTCTTACTGTCTATGATTTGAACCAGTCCTGTGACACTAGTTATAGATTCCAATGCTCCACTTCAGGTTTACTGTATCCCACTGACATTCTTATTGACGATGAAACACAGAAATTGCATGGGAAGTAAATACAAAAGGCACAATGCCGACCTAAGTACAAGAAAACTGACTCTTCTTACTGTCTATGTTTTGAACCATTCCTGTGACACTAGTTATAGATTCCGATGCTTCACTTCTGGTTTACTGTATCCCTCTGACCTTGTTATTGACGATGGAACACAGAAAATGCATCGGAATTAATACAAAAGGTACAATAACGACATAAGTTCAAGAAAACTGACTCTTCTTACTGTCTATATTTTGAACCATTCATGTGACACTCGTTATAGATTCCGATGCTTTACTTCAGGTCTACTGTATCCCTCTGGCCTTCTTATTGACGATGAAAAACAGAAATTGCTTCGGAATTAAGTACAAAAGGCACAATGCCGACTTAAGTACAAGATAACTGACTCTTATTACTGTCTGTGGTTTGAACCATTCCTGTGACACTAGTTATAGATTCCGATGCTTCACTTCAGGTTTACTGTATCCCTCCGACCTTCGTATTGACGATGGAACACAGAAATTGCATCGGAATTATTACAAAAGGTACAATGCCGACATAAGTACAAGAAAACTGACACTTCTTACTGTATATATTTTGAACCATTCATGTGACACTCGTTATAGATTCCGATGCTTCACTTCTGGTTTACTGTATCCCTCTGATCTTCTTATTGACGATGGAACACAGAAATTGCTTCGGAATTAAGTACAAAAGGCACAATGCCGACTTAAGTACAAGATAACTGACTCTTCTTACTGTCTGTGGTTTGAACCATTCCTGTTACACTAGTTATAGATTCCGATGCTTCACTTCAGGTTTACTGTACCCCTCTGACCTTCTTGTTGACGATGACACCCAGAAATTGCATCGGAATTAAATACAAAAGGCACAATGCCGACTTAAGTACAAGAAAACTAACTCTTCTAACTGTCTATGTTTGAACCATTCCTGTTACACTAGTTATAGATTCCGATGCTTCACTTCAGGTTTACTGTATCCCACTGACCTTCTTATTGACGATGAAACACAGAAATTGCATCGGAATTAAATACAAAAGGCACAATGCCGACTTAAGTACAAGAAAACTGACTCTTTTTACTGTCTATGTTTTGAACCATTCCTGTGACACTAGTAATAGATTCCGATGCTTCACTTCTGGTTTACTGTATCCCTCTGACCTTCTTACTGACGATGGAACACAGAAATTGCATCGGAATTAATACAAAAGGTACAATGCCGACATAAGTACAAGAAAACTGACTCTTCTTACTGTCTATATTTTGAACCATTCATATGACACTCGTTATAGATTCCGATGCCTTACTTCAGGTTTACTGTATCCCTCTGACCTTCTTATTGACGATGAAAAACAGAAATTGCTTCGGAATTAAGTACAAAAGGCACAATGCCGACTTAAGTACAAGATAACTGACTCTTCTTACTGTCTGTGGTTTGAACCATTCCTGTGACACTACTTATAGATTCCGATGCTTCACTTCAGGTTTACTGTACCCCTCTGGCCTTCTTGTTGACGATGACACCCTGAAATTGCATCGGAATTAAATACAAAAGGCACAATGCCGACTTAAGTACAAGAAAAGTAACTCTTCTAACTGTCTATGTTTGAACCATTCCTGTTACACTAGTTATAGATTCCGATGCTTCACTTCAGGTTTACTGTATCCCTCTGACCTTCTTATTGACGATCAAACACAGATATTGCATCGGAATTAAATACAATAGGCACTATGCCGACTTAAGTACAAGAAAACTGACTCTTCTTACTGTCTATGTTTTGAACCAGTCCTGTAACACTAGTTATAGATTCCAATGCTCCACTTCTGGTTTACTGTATCCCACTGACCTTCTTATTGACGATGAAACACAGAAATTGCATCGGAATTAAATACAAAAGGCACAATGCCGACTTAAGTACAAGAAAACTGACTCTTCTTACTGTCTATGTTTTGAACCATTCCTGTGACACTAGGTATAGATTCCGATGCTTCACTTCAGGTTTACTGTATCCCTCCGACCTCCCTATTGACGATGAAACACAGATATTGCATCGGAATTAAATACAAAAGGCACTATGCCGACTTAAGTACAAGAAAACTGACTCTTCTTACTGTCTATGATTTGAACCAGTCCTGTGACACTAGTTATAGATTCCAATGCTCCACTTCAGGTTTACTGTATCCCACTGACATTCTTATTGACGATGAAACACAGAAATTGCATGGGAAGTAAATACAAAAGGCACAATGCCGACCTAAGTACAAGAAAACTGACTCTTCTTACTGTCTATGTTTTGAACCATTCCTGTGACACTAGTTATAGATTCCGATGCTTCACTTCTGGTTTACTGTATCCCTCTGACCTTGTTATTGACGATGGAACACAGAAAATGCATCGGAATTAATACAAAAGGTACAATGCCGACATAAGTTCAAGAAAACTGACTCTTCTTACTGTCTATATTTTGAACCATTCATGTGACACTCGTTATAGATTCCGATGCTTTACTTCAGGTCTACTGTATCCCTCTGGCCTTCTTATTGACGATGAAAAACAGAAATTGCTTCGGAATTAAGTACAAAAGGCACAATGCCGACTTAAGTACAAGATAACTGACTCTTATTACTGTCTGTGGTTTGAACCATTCCTGTGACACTAGTTATAGATTCCGATGCTTCACTTCAGGTTTACTGTATCCCTCCGACCTTCGTATTGACGATGGAACACAGAAATTGCATCGGAATTATTACAAAAGGTACAATGCCGACATAAGTACAAGAAAACTGACACTTCTTACTGTATATATTTTGAACCATTCATGTGACACTCGTTATAGATTCCGATGCTTCACTTCTGGTTTACTGTATCCCTCTGATCTTCTTATTGACGATGGAACACAGAAATTGCTTCGGAATTAAGTACAAAAGGCACAATGCCGACTTAAGTACAAGATAACTGACTCTTCTTACTGTCTGTGGTTTGAACCATTCCTGTTACACTAGTTATAGATTCCGATGCTTCACTT
This sequence comes from Schistocerca piceifrons, assembly GCF_021461385.2. Classification (NCBI taxonomy): domain Eukaryota; kingdom Metazoa; phylum Arthropoda; class Insecta; order Orthoptera; family Acrididae; genus Schistocerca; species Schistocerca piceifrons. Next base: position 42,748 of record NW_025728347.1, on the reverse strand, counting down.
CAGGTTTACTGTACCCCTCTGACCTTCTTGTTGACGATGACACCCAGAAATTGCATCGGAATTAAATACAAAAGGCACAATGCCGACTTAAGTACAAGAAAACTAACTCTTCTAACTGTCTATGTTTGAACCATTCCTGTTACACTAGTTATAGATTCCGATGCTTCACTTCAGGTTTACTGTATCCCACTGACCTTCTTATTGACGATGAAACACAGAAATTGCATCGGAATTAAATACAAAAGGCACAATGCCGACTTAAGTACAAGAAAACTGACTCTTTTTACTGTCTATGTTTTGAACCATTCCTGTGACACTAGTAATAGATTCCGATGCTTCACTTCTGGTTTACTGTATCCCTCTGACCTTCTTACTGACGATGGAACACAGAAATTGCATCGGAATTAATACAAAAGGTACAATGCCGACATAAGTACAAGAAAACTGACTCTTCTTACTGTCTATATTTTGAACCATTCATATGACACTCGTTATAGATTCCGATGCCTTACTTCAGGTTTACTGTATCCCTCTGACCTTCTTATTGACGATGAAAAACAGAAATTGCTTCGGAATTAAGTACAAAAGGCACAATGCCGACTTAAGTACAAGATAACTGACTCTTCTTACTGTCTGTGGTTTGAACCATTCCTGTGACACTACTTATAGATTCCGATGCTTCACTTCAGGTTTACTGTACCCCTCTGGCCTTCTTGTTGACGATGACACCCTGAAATTGCATCGGAATTTAATACAAAAGGCACAATGCCGACTTAAGTACAAGAAAAGTAACTCTTCTAACTGTCTATGTTTGAACCATTCCTGTTACACTAGTTATAGATTCCGATGCTTCACTTCAGGTTTACTGTATCCCTCTGACCTTCTTATTGACGATCAAACACAGATATTGCATCGGAATTAAATACAATAGGCACTATGCCGACGTAAGTACAAGAAAACTGACTCTTCTTACTGTCTATGTTTTGAACCAGTCCTGTAACACTAGTTATAGATTCCAATGCTCCACTTCTGGTTTACTGTAGCCCACTGACCTTCTTATTGACGATGAAACACAGAAATTGCATCGGAATTAAATACAAAAGGCACAATGCCGACTTAAGTACAAGAAAACTGACTCTTCTTACTGTCTATGTTTTGAACCATTCCTGTGACACTAGTTATAGATTCCGTTGCTTCACTTCTGGTTTACTGTATCCCTCTGACCTTCTTATTGACGATGGAACACAGAAATTGCATCGGAATTAATACAAAAGGTACAATGCCGACATAAGTACAAGAGAACTGACTCTTCTTACTGTCTATATTTTGAACCATTCATGTGACACTCGTTATAGATTCCGATTCTTTACTTCAGGTTTACTGTATCCCTCTGACCTTCTTATTGACGATGAAAAACAGAAATTGCTTCGGAATTAAGTACAAAAGGCACAATGCCGACTTAAGTACAAGATAACTGACTCCTCTTACTGTCTGTGGTTTGAACCATTCCTGTTACACTAGTTATAGATTCCGATGCTTCACTTCAGGTTTACTGTACCCCTCTGACCTTCTTGTTGACGATGACACCCAGAAATTGCATCGGAATTAAATACAAAAGGCACAATGCCGACTTAAGTACAAGAAAACTGACTCTTCTTACTGCCTATGCTTTGAACCATTCCTGTGACACTAGTTATAGATTCTAATGCATCACTTCAGGTTTACTGTATCCCTCTGACCTTCTTATTGACGAAGAAACACAGAAATTGCATCGGAATTAAATTCAATAGGCACAATGCCGACTTAAGTACAAGAAAACTGACTCTTCTTACTGTCTATGTTTTGAACCATTCATGGGACACTCGTTATAGATTCTGATGCTTTACTTCAGGTTTACTGTATTCCTCTGACCCTCTTATTGACAATGAAACACAGGAATTGATTCGGAATTAAATACAAAAGACACAATGCTGACTTAAGTACAAGATAACTGATTCTTCTTATTGTCTATGATTTGAACCATTCCTGTGACACTAGTTATAGATTCCGATGCTTCACGTCAGGTTTACTGTTTCCCTCTGACCTTCTTATTGACGATGAAACACCGAAATTGCATCGGAATTAAATATAAAAGGCACAATGCCGACTTAAGTACAAAAAATCTGACTCTTCTTAGTGTCTATGTTTTGAACCATTCCTGTGACACTAGTTATAGATACGGATGCTTCACTTCAGGTTTACTGTATCCCTCTGACCTTCTTATTGACGATGAAACACAGAAATTGCATCGGAATTAAATACAAAAGGCACAATGCCGACTTAAGTACAAGAAAACTGACTCTTCCTACTGTCAATGTTTTGAACCACTCCTGTGACACTAGTTATAGATTCTGATGCCTCACTTCAGGTTAACTGTATCCCTCGGTCCTTCTTATTGACAATGAAACACAGAAATTGCATCGGAATTAAATACAAAAGACACAATGCCGACTTAAGTACAAGAAAACTGACTCTTCTTACTGTCTATGTTTTGAACCATTCCTGTGACACTAGGTATAGATTCCGATGCTTCACTTCAGGTTTACTGTATCCCTCCGACCTTCCTATTGACGATGAAACACAGATATTGCATCGGAATTAAATACAAAAGGCACTATGCCGACTTAAGTACAAGAAAACTGATTCTTCTTACTGTCTATGTTTTGAACCAGTCCTGTGACACTAGTTATAGATTCCAATGCTCCACTTCAGGTTTACTGTATCCCACTGACCTTCTTATTGACGATGAAACACAGAAATTGCATCGGAATTAAATACAAAAGGCACAATGCCGACTTAAGTACAAGAAAACTGACTCTTCTTACTGTCTATGTTTTGAACCATTCCTGTGACACTAGTTATAGATTCCGATGCTTCACTTCTGGTTTACTGTATCCCTCTGACCTTCTTATTGACGATGGAACACAGAAATTGCATCGGAATTAATACAAAATGTACAATGCCGACATAAGTACAAGAAAACTGACTCTTCTTACTGTCTATATTTTGAACCATTCATGTGACACTCGCTATAGATTCCGATGCTTTACTTCAGGTTTACTGAATCCCTCTGACCTTCTTATTGACGATGAAAAACAGAAATTGCTTCGGAATTAAGTACAAAAGGCACAATGCCGTCTTAAGTACAAGATAACTGACTCTTCTTACTGTCTGTGGTTTGAACCATTCCTGTGACACTAGTTATAGATTCCGATGCTTCACTTCCGGTTTACTGTACCCCTCTGACCTTCTTGTTGAGGATGACACCCAGAAATTGCATCGGAATTAAATACAAAAGGCACAGTGCCGTCTTAAGTACAAGAAAAAAAACTCTTCTAACTGTCTATGTTTGAACCATTCCCGTTACACTAGTTATAGATTCCGATGCTTCACTTCAGGTTTACTGTACCCCTGTGACCTTCTTGTTGACGATGACACCCAGAAATTGCATCGGAATTAAATACAAAAGGCACAATGCCGACTTAAGTACAAGAAAACTAACTCTTCTAACTGTCTATGTTTGAACCATTCCTGTTACACTAGTTATAGATTCCGATGCTTCACTTCAGGTTTACTGTATCCCTCTGGCCTTCTTATTGACGATGAAACACAGAAATAGCATCGGAATTAAATACAAAAGGCACAATGCCGACTTAAGTACAAGAAAACTGACTCTTCTTACTGTCTATGTTTTGAACCATTCCTGTGACACTAGTTATAGTTTCCGATGCATCACTTCAGGTTTACTGTATCCCTCTGTACTTCTTGATGACGACGAAACAAGAAATTGCATCGGAATTAAATACAAAAGGCACAATGCCGACTTAAGTACAAGAAAACTGGCTCTTCTTACTGTCTATGTTTTGAACCATTCCTGTGACACTAGTTATAGATTCCGATGCTTCACTTCAGGTTTACTGTATCCCTCTGACCTTCTTATTGCCGATGAAGCACAGGAATTGCATCGGAATTAATGCAAAAGGTACAATGCCGACTTCAGTACAAGATATCTGATTCTTCTTACATTCTATGTTTTGAACCATTCCTGTGACACTAGTTATAGATTCCGATGCATCACTTCAGGCTTACTGTATCCCTCTGTCCTTCTTGATGACGATGAAACACAGAAATTGCATCGGAATTGAATACAAAAGACACAATGCCGACTTAAGTACAAGAAAACTGACTCTTCTTACTGTCTATGTTTTGAACCATTCCTGTGACACTAGTTATAGATTCCGATGCTTCACTTGAGGTTTACTGTATCCCTCCGACCTTCCTATTGACGATGAAACACAGATATTGCATCGGAATTAAATACAAAAGGCACTATGCCGACTTAAGCACAAGGAAACTGACTCTTCTTACTGTCTATGATTTGAAAAAGTCCTGTGACACTAGTTATAGATTCCAATGCTCCACTTCAGGTTTACTGTATCCCACTGAACTTCTTATTGACGATGAAACACAGAAATTGCATGGGAAGTAAATACAAAAGGCACAATGCCGACTTAAGTACAAGAAAACTGACTCTTCTTACTGTCTATGTTTTGAACCATTCCTGTGACACTAGTTATAGATTCCGATGCTTCACTTCTGGTTTACTGTATCCCTCTGACCTTCATATTGACGATGGAACACAGAAATTGCATCGGAATTAATACAAAAGCTACAATGCCGACATAAGTTCAAGAAAACTGACTCTTCTTACTGTCTATATTTTGAACCATTCATGTGACACTCGTTATAGATTCCGATGCTTTACTTCAGGTTTACTGTATCCCTCTGGCCTTCTTATTGACGATGAAAAACAGAAATTGCTTCGGAATTAGGTACAAAAGGCACAATGCCGATTTAAGTACAAGATAACTGACTCTTCTTACTGTCTGTGGTTTGAACCATTCCTGTGACACTAGTTATAGATTCCGATGCCTCACTTCAGGTTTACTGTATCCCTCTGACCTTCTTATTGACGATGGAACACAGAAATTGCATCGGAATTAATACAAAAGGTACAATGCCGACATAAGTACAAGAAAACTGACTCTTCTTACTGTCTATATTTTGAACCATTCATGTGACACTCGTTATAGATTCCGATGCTTTACTTCAGGTTTACTGTATCCCTCTGACCTTCTTATTGACGATGAAAAACAGAAATTTCTTCGGAATTAAGTACAAAAGGCACAATGCCGACTTAAGTACAAGATAACTGACTCTACTTACTGTCTGTGGTTTGAACCATTCCTGTGACACTAGTTATAGATTCCGATGCTTCACTTCAGGTTTACTGTATCCCACTGACCTTCTTATTGACGATGAAACACAGAAATTGCATGGGAAGTAAATACAAAAGGCACAATGCCGACTTAAGTACAAGAAAACTGACTCTTCTTACTGTCTATGTTTTGAACCATTCCTGTGACACTAGTTATAGATTCCGATGCTTTACTTCAGGTTTACTGTATCCCTCTGACCTTCTTATTGACGATGAAAAACAGAAATGTCTTCGGAATTAAGTACAAAAGGCACAATGCCGACTCAAGTACAAGAAAACTGACTCTTCTTACTGCCTATGCTTTGAACCATTCCTGTGACACTAGTTATAGATTCTAATGCTTCACTTCAGGTTTACTGTTTCCCTCTGACCTTCTTATTGACGATGAATCACAGAAATTGCATCGGAATTAATTTCAATAGGCACAATGCCGACTTAAGTACAAGAAAACTGACTCTTCTTACTGTCTATGTTTTGAACCATTCATGTGACACTCGTTATAGATTCTGATGCTTTACTTCAGGTTTACTGTATTCCTCTGACCTTCTTATTGACGATGAAACACAGAAATTGCTTCGGAATTAAGTACAAAAGACACATTGCCGACTTAAGTACAAGATAACTGATTCTTCTTATTGTCTATGATTTGAACCATTCCTGTGACACTAGTTATAGATTCCGATGCTTCACTTCAGGTTTACTGTTTCCCTCTGACCTTCTTATTGACGATGAAACACAGAAATTGCATCGGAATTAAATATAAAAAGCACAATGCCGACTTAAGTACAAGAAATCTGGCTCTTCTTACTGTCTATGTTTTGAACCATTCCTGTGACACTAGTTATAGATACCGATGATTCACTTCAGGTTTACTGTATCCCTCTGACCTTCTTATTGACGATGAAACACAGAAATTGCATCGGAATTAAATACAAAAGGCACAATGCCGACTTAAGTACAAGAAAACTGACTCTTCTTACTGTCAATGTTTTGAACCACTCCTGTGACACTAGTTATAGATTCTGATGCCTCACTTCAGGTTAACTGTATCCCTCTGTCCTTCTTATTGACAATGAAACACAGAAATTGCATCGGAATTAAATACAAAAGACACAATGCCGACTTAAGTACAAGAAAACTGACTCTTCTTACTGTCTATGTTTTGAACCATTCCTGTGACACTAGGTATAGATTCCGATGCTTCACTTCAGGTTTACTGTATCCCTCCGACCTTCCTATTGACGATGAAACACAGATATTGCATCGGAATTAAATACAAAAGGCACTATGCCGACTTAAGTACAAGAAAACTGACTCTTCTTACTGTCTATGTTTTGAACCAGTCCTGTGACACTAGTTATAGATTTCAATGCTCCACTTCAGGTTTACTGTATCCCACTGACCTTCTTATTGACGATGAAACACAGAAATTGCATGGGAAGTAAATACAAAAGGCACAATGCAGACTTAAGTACAAGAAAACTGACTCTTCTTACTGTCTATGTTTTGAACCATTCCTGTGACACTAGTTATAGATTCCGATGCTTCACTTCTGGTTTACTGTATCCCTCTGATCTTCTTATTGACGATGGAACACAGAAATTGCATCGGAATTAATACAAAAGGTACAATGCCGACATAAGTTCAAGAAAACTGACTCTTCTTACTGTCTATATTTTGAACCATTCATGTGACACTCGTTATAGATTCCGATGCTTTACTTCAGGTTTACTGTATCCCTCTGACCTTCTTATTGACGATGAAAAACAGAAATTGCTTCGGAATTAAGTACAAAAGGCACAATGCCGACTTAAGTACAAGATAACTGACTCTCCTTACTGTCTGTGGTTTGAACCATTCCTGTTACACTAGTTATAGATTCCGATGCTTCACTTCAGGTTTACTGTACCCCTCTGACCTTCTTGTTGACGATGACACCCAGAAATTGCATCGGAATTAAATACAAAAGGCACAATGCCGACTTAAGTACAAGAAAACTAACTCTTCTAACTGTCTATGTTTGAACCATTCCTGTTACACTAGTTATAGATTCCGATGCTTCACTTCAGGTTTACTGTATCCCTCTGACCTTCTTATTAACGATGAAACACAGATATTGCATCGGAATTAATTACAAAAGGCACAATGCCGACTTAAGTACAAGAAAACTGACTCTTCTTACTGTCTATGTTTTGAACCATTCCTGTGACACTAGTTATGGATTCGGATGCATCACTTCAGGTTTATTGTATCCCTCTGTACTTCTTGATGACGATGAAACACAGAAATTGCATCGGAATTAAATACAAAAGGCACAATGCCGACTTAAGTACAAGAAAACTGACTCTTCTTACTGTCTATGTTTTGAACCATTCCTGAGACACTAGTTATAGATTCCGATGCATCACTTGAGGTTTTCTGTATCCCTCTGACCTTCTTATTGACGATGAAACACAGAAATTGCATCGGAATTAATACAAAAGGTACAATGCCGACTTAAGTACAAGAAAACTGTCTCTTCTTACTGTCTATATTTTGAACCATTCATGTGATACACGTTATAGATTCCAATGTTTTACTTCAGGATTACTGTATCCCTCTGACCTTCTTATTGACGATGAAACACAGAAATTGCTTCAGAATTAAGTACAAAATGCACAATGCCGACTTAAGTACAAGATAACTGACTCTTCTTACTGTCTATGTTTTGAACCATTCATGTGACACTCGTTATAGATTCTGATGCTTTACTTCAGGTTTACTGTATTCCTCTGACCTTCTTATTGACGATGAAACACAGAAATTGCTTCGGAATTAAATATAAAAGACACAATGCTGACTTAAGTACAAGATAACTGATTCTTCTTATTGTCTATGATTTGAACCATTCCTGTGACACTAGTTATAGATTCCGATGCTTCACTTCAGGTTTACTGTTTCCCTCTGACCTTCTTATTGACGATGAAACACAGATATTGCATCGGAATTAAATATAAAAGGCACAATGCCGACTTACGTACAAGTAAACTGACTCTTCTTACTGTCTATGTTTTGAACCATTCCTGTGACACTAGTTATAGATTCCGATGCTTCACTTCTGGTTTACTGTATCCCTCTGACCTTCTTACTGACGATGGAACACAGAAATTGCATCGGAATTAATACAAAAGGTACAATGCCGACATAAGTACAAGAAAACTGACTCTTCTTACTGTCTATATTTTGAACCATTCATATGACACTCGTTATAGATTCCGATGCCTTACTTCAGGTTTACTGTATCCCTCTGACCTTCTTATTGACGATGAAAAACAGAAATTGCTTCGGAATTAAGTACAAAAGGCACAATGCCGACTTAAGTACAAGATAACTGACTCTTCTTACTGTCTGTGGTTTGAACCATTCCTGTGACACTACTTATAGATTCCGATGCTTCACTTCAGGTTTACTGTACCCCTCTGACCTTCTTGTTGACGATGACACCCAGAAATTGCATCGGAATTAAATACAAAAGGCACAATGCCGACTTAAGTACAAGAAAACTGACTCTTCTTACTGCCTATGCTTTGAACCATTCCTGTGACACTAGTTATAGATTCTAATGCATCACTTCAGGTTTACTGTATCCCTCTGACCTTCTTATTGACGATGAAATACAGAAATTGCATCGGAATTAAATTCAATAGGCACAATGCCGACTTAAGTACAAGATAACTGACTCTTCTTACTGTCTGTGGTTTGAACCATTCCTGTGACACTACTTATAGATTCCGATGCTTCACTTCAGGTTTACTGTACCCCTCTGACCTTCTTGTTGACGATGACACCCAGAAATTGCATCGGAATTAAATACAAAAGGCACAATGCCGACTTAAGTACAAGAAAACTGACTCTTCTTACTGCCTATGCTTTGAACCATTCCTGTGACACTAGTTATAGATTCTAATGCATCACTTCAGGTTTACTGTATCCCTCTGACCTTCTTATTGACGATGAAACACCGAAATTGCATCGGAATTAAATATAAAAGGCACAATGCCGACTTAAGTACAAGAAATCTGACTCTTCTTACTGTCTATCTTTTGAACCATTCCTGTGACACTAGTTATAGATACGGATGCTTCACTTCAGGTTTACTGTATCCCTCTGACCTTCTTATTGACGATGAAACACAGAAATTGCATCGGAATTAAATACAAAAGGCACAATGCCGACTTAAGTACAAGAAAACTGACTCTTCTTACTGTCAATGTTTTGAACCCTCCTGTGACACTAGTTATAGATTCTGATGCCTCACTTCAGGTTAACTGTATCCCTCTGTCCTTCTTATTGACAATGAAACACAGAAATTGCATCGGAATTAAATACAAAAGACACAATGCCGACTTAAGTACAAGAAAACTCACTCTTCTTACTGTCTATGTTTTGAACCATTCCTGTGACACTAGGTATAGATTCCGATGCTTCACTTCAGGTTTACTGTATCCCTCCGACCTTCCTATTGACGATGAAACACAGATATTGCATCGGAATTAAATACAAAAGGCACTATGCCGACTTAAGTACAAGAAAACTGATTCTTCTTACTGTCTATGTTTTGAACCAGTCCTGTGACACTAGTTGTAGATTCCAATGCTCCACTTCAGGTTTACTGTATCCCACTGACCTTCTTATTGACGATGAAACACAGAAATTGCATCAGAATTAAATACAAAAGGCACAATGCCGACTTAAGTACAAGAAAACTGACTCTTCTTACTGTCTATGTTTTGAACCATTCCTGTGACACTAGTTATAGATTCCGATGCTTCACTTCTGGTTTACTGTATCCCTCTGACCTTCTTATTGACGATGGAACACAGAAATTGCATCGGAATTAATACAAAATGTACAATGCCGACATAAGTACAAGAAAACTGACTCTTCTTACTGTCTATATTTTGAACCATTCATGTGACACTCGTTATAGATTCCGATGCTTTACTTCAGGTTTACTGTATCCCTCTGACCTTCTTATTGACGATGAAAAACAGAAATTGCTTCGGAATTAAGCACAAAAGGCACAATGCCGTCTTAAGTACAAGATAACTGACTCTTCTTACTGTCTGTGGTTTGAACCATTCCTGTGACACTAGTTATAGATTCCGATGCTTCACTTCAGGTTTACTGTACCCCTCTGACCTTCTTGTTGAGGATGACACCCAGAAATTGCATCGGAATTAAATACAAAAGGCACAGTGCCGACTTAACTACAAGAAAACAAACTCTTCTAACTGTCTATGTTCGAACCATTCCCGTTACACTAGTTATAGATTCCGATGCTTCACTTCAGGTTTACTGTACCCCTGTGACCTTCTTGTTGACGATGACACCCAGAAATTGCATCGGAATTAAATACAAAAGGCACAATGCCGACTTAAGTACAAGAAAACTAACTCTTCTAACTGTCTATGTTTGAACCATTCCTGTTACACTAGTTATAGTTTCCGATGCTTCACTTCAGGTTTACTGTATCCCTCTGGCCTTCTTATTGACGATGAAACACAGAAATAGCATCGGAATTAAATACAAAAGGCACAATGCCGACTTAAGTACAAGAAAACTGACTCTTCTTACTGTCTATGTTTTGAACCATTCCTGTGAGACTAGTTATAGATTCTGATGCATCACTTCAGGTTTACTGTATCCCTCTGTACTTCTTGATGACGACGAAACAAGAAATTGCATCGGAATTAAATACAGAAGGCACAATGCCGACTTAAGTACAAGAAAACTGACTCTTCTTACTGTCTATGTTTTGAACCATTCCTGTGACACTAGTTATAGATTCCGATGCTTCACTTTAGGTTTACTGTATCCCTCTGACCTTCTTATTGACGATGAAGCACAGGAATTGCATCGGAATTAATACAAAAGGTACAATGCCGACTTAAGTACAAGATAACTGACTCTTCTTACATTCTATGTTTTGAACCATTCCTGTGACACTAGTTATAGATTCCGATGCATCACTTCAGGCTTACTGTATCCCTCTGTCCTTCTTGATGACGATGAAACACAGAAATTGCATCGGAATTGAATACAAAAGACACAATGCCGACTTAAGTACAAGAAAACTCACTCTTCTTACTGTCTATGTTTTGAACCATTCCTATGACACTAGTTATAGATTCCGATGCTTCACGTGAGGTTTACTGTATCCCTCTGACCTTCTTATTGACGATGAAACACAGAAATTGCATCGGAATTAATACAAAAGGTACAATGCCGATTTAAGTACAAGAAAACTGACTCTTCTTACTGTCTATATTTTGAACCATTCATGTGATACTCGTTATAGATACCAATGCTTTACTTCAGGATTGCTGTATCCCTCTGACCTTCTTATTGACGATGAAACACAGAAATTGCTTCGGAATTAAGTACAAAAGGCACAATGCCGACTTAAGGACAAGATAGCTGACTCTTCTTACTGTCTGTGATTTGAACCATTCCTGTGACACTAGTTATAGATTCCGATGCTTCACTTCTGGTTTACTGTATCCCTCTGACCTTCTTATTGACGATGGAACACAGAAATTGCATCGGAATTAATACAAAATGTACAATGCCGTCATAAGTACAAGAAAACTGACTCTTCTTACTGTCTATATTTTGAACCATTCATGTGACACTCGTTATAGATTCCGATGCTTTACTTCAGGTTTACTGTATCCCTCTGACCTTCTTATTGACGATGAAAAACAGAAATTGCTTCGGAATTAAGTACAAAAGGCACAATGCCGTCTTAAGTACAAGATAACTGACTCTTCTTACTGTCTGTGGTTTGAACCATTCTGTGACACTAGTTATAGATTCCGATGCTTCACTTCAGGTTTACTGTACCCCTCTGACCTTCTTGTTGAGGATGACACCCAGAAATTGCATCGGAATTAAATACAAAAGGCACAGTGCCGACTTAAGTACAAGAAAACAAACTCTTCTAACTGTCTATGTTTGAACCATTCCCGTTACACTAGTTATAGATTCCGATGCTTCACTTCAGGTTTACTGTACCCCTGTGACCTTCTTGTTGACGATGACACCCAGAAATTGCATCGGAATTAAATACAAAAGGCACAATGCCGACTTAAGTACAAGAAAACTAACTCTTCTAACTGTCTATGTTTGAACCATTCCTGTTACACTAGTTATAGATTCCGATGCTTCACTTCAGGTTTACTGTATCCCTCTGGCCTTCTTATTGACGATGAAACACAGAAATAGCATCGGAATTAAATACAAAAGGCACAATGCCGACTTAAGTACAAGAAAACTGACTCTTCTTACTGTCTATGTTTTGAACCATTCCTGTGACACTAGTTATAGATTCCGATGCATCACTTCAGGTTTACTGTATCCCTCTGTCCTTCTTGATGACGACGTAACAAGAAATTGCATCGGAATTAAATACAAAAGGCACAATGCCGACTTAAGTACAAGAAAACTGACTCTTCTTACTGTCTATGTTTTGAACCATTCCTGTGACACTAGTTATAGATTCCGATGCTTCACTTGAGGTTTACTGTATCCCTCTGACCTTCTTATTGACGATGAAACACAGGAATTGCATCGGAATTAATACAAAAGGTACAATGCCGACTTAAGTAGAAGATAACTGACTCTTCTTACATTCTATATTTTGAACCATTCCTGTGACACTAGTTATAGATTCCGATGCATCACTTCAGGTTTACTGTATCCCTCTGTCCTTCTTGATGACGATGAAACACAGAAATTGCATCGGAATTGAATACAAAAGACACAATGCCGACTTAAGTACAAGAAAACTGACTCTTCTTACTGTCTATGTTTTGAACCATTCCTGTGACACTAGTTATAGATTCCGATGCTTCACTTGAGGTTTACTGTATCCCTCTGACCTTCTTATTGACGATGAAACACAGATATTGCATCGGAATTAATACAAAAGATACAATGCCGACTTAAGTACAAGAAAACTGACTCTTCTTACTGTCTATATTTTGAACCATTCATGTGATACTCGTTATAGATTCCAATGCTTTACTTCAGGATTGCTGTATCCCTCTGACCTTCTTATTGACGATGAAACACAGAAATTGCTTCGGAATTAAGTACAAAAGGCACAATGCCGACTTAAGGACAAGATAACTGACTCTTCTTACTGTCTGTGGTTTGAACCATTCCTGTGACACTAGTTATAGATTCCAATGCTTCACTTTAGGTTTACTGTATCCCTCTGATGCTCTTATGGACGATGAAACACAGAAATTGCATCGGAATTAAATACAAAAGCACAATGCCGACTCAAGTACAAGAAAACTGACTCTTCTTACTGCCTATGCTTTGAACCATTCCTGTGACACTAGTTATAGATTCTAATGCTTCACTTCAGGTTTACTGTTTCCCTCTGACCTTCTTATTGACGATGAAACACAGAAATTGCATCGGAATTAAATTCAATAGGCACAATGCCGACTTAAGTACAAGAAAAACTGACTCTTCTTCCTGTCTATGTTTTGAACCATTCATGTGACACTCGTTATAGATTCTGATGCTTTACTTCAGGTTTACTGTATTCCTCTGACCTTCTTATTGGCGATGAAACACAGAAATTGCTTCGGAATTAAATACAAAAGACACAATGCCGACTTAAGTACAAGAAAACTGACTCTTCTTACTGTCTATGTTTTGAACCATTCCTGTTACACTAGTTATAGATTCCTATGCTTCACTTCAGGTTTACTGTACCCCTCTGACCTTCTTGTTGACGATGACACCCAGAAATTGCATCGGAATTAAATACAAAAGGCACAATGCCGACTTAAGTACAAGAAAACTAACTCTTCTAACTGTCTATGTTTGAACCATTCCTGTTACACTAGTTATAGATTCCGATGCTTCACTTCAGGTTTACTGTATCCCTCTGACCTTCTTATTGACGATGAAACACAGATATTGCATCGGAATTAACTACAAAAGGCACAATGCCGACTTAAGTAGAAGAAAACTGACTCTTCTTACTGTCTATGTTTTGAACCATTCCTGTGACACTAGTTATAGATTCCGATGCATCACTTCAGGTTTACTGTATCCCTCTGTCCTTCTTGATGACGATGAAACACAGAAATTGCATCGGAATTAAATACAAAAAGCACAATGCCGACTTAAGTACAAGAAAACTGACTCTTCTTACTGTCTATGTTTGAACCATTCCTGTGACACTAGTTATAGATTCCGATGCTTCACTTGAGGTTTACTGTATCCCTCTGACCTTCTTATTGACGATGAAACGCAGAAATTGCATCGGAATTAATACAAAAGGTACAATGCCGACTTAAGTACAAGAAAACTGACACTTCTTACTGTCTATATTTTGAACCATTCATGTGATACTCGTTATAGATTCCAATGCTTTACTTCAGGATTACTGTATCCCTCTCACCTTCTTATTGACGATGAAACACAGAAATTGCTTCGGAATTAAGTACAAAAGGCACAATGCCGACTTAAGTACAAGATAACTGACTCTTCTTACTGTCTGTGGTTTGAACCATTCCTGTGACACTAGTTATAGATTCCAATGCTTCACTTCAGGTTTACTGTATCCCTCTGATGTTCTAATTGACGATGAAACACAGAAATTGCATCGGAATTAAATACAAAAGGCACAATGCCGACTCAAGTACAAGAAAACTGACTCTTCTTACTGCCTATGCTTTGAACCATTCCTGTGACACTAGTTATAGATTCTAATGCTTCACTTCAGGTTTACTGTTTCCCTCTGACCTTCTTATTGACGATGAAACACAGAAATTGCATCGGAATTAAATTCAATAGGCACAATGCCGACTTAAGTACAAGAAAACTGACTCTTCTTACTGTCTATGCTTTGAACCATTCATGTGACACTCGTTATAGATTCTGATGCTTTACTTCAGGTTTACTGTATTCCTCTGACCTTCTTATTGACAATGAATCACAGAAATTGCTTCGGAATTAAATACAAAAGACACAATGCTGACTTAAGTACAAGATAACTGATTCTTCTTATTGTCTATGATTTGAACCATTCCTGTGACACTAGTTATAGATTCCGATGCTTCACTTCAGGTTTACTGTTCCCCTCTGACCTTCTTAATGACGATGAAACACCGAAATTGCATCGGAATTAAATATAAAAGGCACAATGCCGACTAAAGTACAAGAAATCTGACTCTTCTTACTGTCTATGTTTTGAACCATTCCTGTGACACTAGTTATAGATACCGATGCTTCACTTCAGGTTTACTGTATCCCTCTGACCTTCTTATTGACGATGAAACACAGAAATTGCATCGGAATCAAATACAAAAGGCACAATGCCGACTTAAGTGCAAGAAATCTGACTCTTCTTACTGTCTATGTTTTGAACCATTCCTGTGACACTAGGTATAGATTCCGATGCTTCACTTCAGGTATACTGTATCCCTCCGACCTTCCTATTGACGATGAAACACAGATATTGCATCGGAATTAAATACAAAAGGCACTATGCCGACTTAAGTACTAGAAAACTGACTCTTCTTACTGTCTATGTTTTGAACCAGTCCTGTGACACTAGTTATAGATTCCAATGCTCCACTTCAGGTTTACTGTATCCCACTGACGTTCTTATTGACGATGAAACATGAAATTTCATCGGAATTAAATACAAAAGGCACAATGCCGACTTAAGTACAAGAAAACTGACTCTTCTTACAGTCTATGTTTTGAACCATTCCTGTGACACTAGTTATAGATTCCGATGCTTCACTTCTGGTTTACTGTATCCCTCTGACCTTCTTATTGACGATGAAAAACAGAAATTGCTTCGGAATTAAGTACAAAAGGCACAATGCCGACTTAAGTACAAGATAACTGACTCTTCTTATTGTCTGTGGTTTGAACCATTCCTGTGACACTAGTTATAGATTCCGATGCATCACTTCAGGTTTACTGTACCCCTCTGACCTTCTTGTTGACGATGACACCCAGACATTGCATCGGAATTAAACACAAAAGGCACAATGCCGACTTAAGTACAAGAAAACTAACTCTTCTAACTGTCTATGTTTGAACCATTCCTGTTACACTAGTTATAGATTCCGATGCTTCACTTCAGGTTTACTGTATCCCTCGGACCTTCTTATTGACGATGAAACACAGATATTGCATCGGAATTAAATACAAAAGGCACTATGCCGACTTAAGTACAAGAAAACTGACTCTTCGTACTGTCTATGTTTTGAACCAGTCCTGTGACACTAGTTACAGATTCCAATGCTCCACTTCAGGTTTACTGTATCCCACTGACCTTCTTATTGACGATGAAACACAGAAATTGCATCGGAATTAAATACAATGGGCACAATGCCGACTTAAGTACAAGAAAACTGACTCTTCTTACTGTCTATGTTTTGAACCATTCCTGTGTTACTAGTTATAGATTCCGATGCTTCACTTCTGGTTTACTGTATCCCTCTGACCTTCTTATTGACGATGGAACACAGAAATTGCATCGGAATTAATACAAAAGGTAGAATGCCGACATAAGTACAAGAAAACTGACCCTTCTTACTGTCTATATTTTGAACCATTCATGTGACACTCGTTATAGATTCCGATTCTTTACTTCAGGTTTACTGTATCCCTCTGACCTTCGTATTGACGATGAAAAACAGAAAGTGCTTCGGAATTAAGTACAAAAGGCACAATGCCGACTTAAGTACAAGATAACTGACTCCTCTTACTGTTTGTGGTTTGAACCATTCCTGTTACACTAGTTATAGATTCCGATGCTTCACTTCAGGTTTACTGTACCCCTCTGACCTTCTTGTTGACGATGACACCCAGAAATTGCATCGGAATTTAATACAAAAGGCACAATGCCGACTTAAGTACAAGAAAACTGACTCTTCTTACTGTCTATGTTTTGAACCATTCCTGTGACACTAGTTATAGATTCCGATGCTTCACTTGAGGTTTACTGTATCCCTCTGACCTTCTTATTGACGATGAAACGCAGTAATTGCATCGGAATTAATACAAAAGGTACAATGCCGACTTAAGTACAAGAAAACTGACACTTCTTACTGTCTATATTTTGAACCATTCATGTGATACTCGTTATAGATTCCAATGCTTTACTTCAGGATTACTGTATCCCTCTCACCTTCTTATTGACGATGAAACACAGAAATTGCTTCGGAATTAAATACAAAAGACACAATGCTGACTTAAGTACAAGATAACTGATTCTTCTTATTGTCTATGATTTGAACCATTCCTGTGACACTAGTTATAGATTCCGATGCTTCACTTCAGGTTTACTGTTCCCCTCTGACCTTCTTAATGACGATGAAACACCGAAATTGCATCGGAATTAAATATAAAAGGCACAATGCCGACTAAAGTACAAGAAATCTGACTCTTCTTACTGTCTATGTTTTGAACCATTCCTGTGACACTAGTTATAGATACCGATGCTTCACTTCAGGTTTACTGTATCCCTCTGACCTTCTTATTGACGATGAAACACAGAAATTGCATCGGAATCAAATACAAAAGGCACAATGCCGACTTAAGTGCAAGAAATCTGACTCTTCTTACTGTCTATGTTTTGAACCATTCCTGTGACACTAGGTATAGATTCCGATGCTTCACTTCAGGTATACTGTATCCCTCCGACCTTCCTATTGACGATGAAACACAGATATTGCATCGGAATTAAATACAAAAGGCACTATGCCGACTTAAGTACTAGAAAACTGACTCTTCTTACTGTCTATGTTTTGAACCAGTCCTGTGACACTAGTTATAGATTCCAATGCTCCACTTCAGGTTTACTGTATCCCACTGACGTTCTTATTGACGATGAAACATGAAATTTCATCGGAATTAAATACAAAAGGCACAATGCCGACTTAAGTACAAGAAAACTGACTCTTCTTACAGTCTATGCTTTGAACCATTCCTGTGACACTAGTTATAGATTCCGATGCTTCACTTCTGGTTTACTGTATCCCTCTGACCTTCTTATTGACGATGAAAAACAGAAATTGCTTCGGAATTAAGTACAAAAGGCACAATGCCGACTTAAGTACAAGATAACTGACTCTTCTTATTGTCTGTGGTTTGAACCATTCCTGTGACACTAGTTATAGATTCCGATGCATCACTTCAGGTTTACTGTACCCCTCTGACCTTCTTGTTGACGATGACACCCAGAAATTGCATCGGAATTAAACACAAAAGGCACAATGCCGACTTAAGTACAAGAAAACTAACTCTTCTAACTGTCTATGTTTGAACCATTCCTGTTACACTAGTTATAGATTCCGATGCTTCACTTCAGGTTTACTGTATCCCTCTGACCTTCTTATTGACGATGAAACACAGATATTGCATCGGAATTAAATACAAAAGGCACTATGCCGACTTAAGTACAAGAAAACTGACTCTTCGTACAGTCTATGTTTTGAACCAGTCCTGTGACACTAGTTACAGATTCCAATGCTCCACTTCAGGTTTACTGTATCCCACTGACCTTCTTATTGACGATGAAACACAGAAATTGCATCGGAATTAAATACAATCGGCACAATGCCGACTTAAGTACAAGAAAACTGACTCTTCTTACTGTCTATGTTTTGAACCATTCCTGTGTTACTAGTTATAGATTCCGATGCTTCACTTCTGGTTTACTGTATCCCTCAGACCTTCTTATTGACGATGGAACACAGAAATTGCATCGGAATTAATACAAAAGGTAGAATGCCGACATAAGTACAAGAAAACTGACCCTTCTTACTGTCTATATTTTGAACCATTCATGTGACACTCGTTATAGATTCCGATTCTTTACTTCAGGTTTACTGTATCCCTCTGACCTTCGTATTGACGATGAAAAACAGAAATTGCTTCGGAATTAAGTACAAAAGGCACAATGCCGACTTAAGTACAAGATAACTGACTCCTCTTACTGTTTGTGGTTTGAACCATTCCTGTTACACTAGTTATAGATTCCGATGCTTCACTTCAGGTTTACTGTACCCCTCTGACCTTCTTGTTGACGATGACACCCAGAAATTGCATCGGAATTTAATACAAAAGGCACAATGCCGACTTAAGTACAAGAAAACTGACTCTTCTTACTGTCTATTTTTTGAACCATTCCTGTGACACTAGTTATAGATTCCGATGCTTCACTTGAGGTTTACTGTATCCCTCTGACCTTCTTATTGACGATGAAACGCAGTAATTGCATCGGAATTAATACAAAAGGTACAATGCCGACTTAAGTACAAGAAAACTGACACTTCTTACTGTCTATATTTTGAACCATTCATGTGATACTCGTTATAGATTCCAATGCTTTACTTCAGGATTACTGTATCCCTCTCACCTTCTTATTGACGATGAAACACAGAAATTGCTTCGGAATTAAGTACAAAAGGCACAATGCCGACTTAAGTACAAGATAACTGACTCTTCTTACTGTCTGTGGTTTGAACCATTCCTGTGACACTAGTTATAGATTCCAATGCTTCACTTCAGGTTTACTGTATCCCTCTGATGTTCTAATTGACGATGAAACACAGAAATTGCATCGGAATTAAATACAAAAGGCACAATGCCGACTCAAGTACAAGAAAACTGACTCTTCTTACTGCCTATGCTTTGAACCATTCCTGTGACAGTAGTTATAGATTCTAATGCTTCACTTCAGGTTTACTGTTTCCCTCTGACCTTCTTATTGACGATGAAACACAGAAATTGCATCGGAATTAAATTCAATAGGCACAATGCCGACTTAAGTACAAGAAAACTGACTCTTCTTACTGTCTATGCTTTGAACCATTCATGTGACACTCGTTATAGATTCTGATGCTTTACTTCAGGTTTACTGTATTCCTCTGACCTTCTTATTGACAATGAAACACAGAAATTGCTTCGGAATTAAATACAAAAGACACAATGCCGACTTAAGTACAAGATAACTGATTCTTCTTATTGTCTATGATTTGAACCATTCCTGTGACACTAGTTATAGATTCCGATGCTTCACTTCAGGTTTACTGTTCCCCTCTGACCTTCTTAATGACGATGAAACACCGAAATTGCATCGGAATTAAATATAAAAGGCACAATGCCGACTTAAGTACAAGAAATCTGACTCTTCTTACTGTCTATGTTTTGAACCATTCCTGTGACACTAGTTATAGATACCGATGCTTCACTTCAGGTTTACTGTATCCCTCTGACCTTCTTATTGACGATGAAACACAGAAATTGCATCGGAATCAAATACAAAAGGCACAATGCCGACTTAAGTGCAAGAAAACTGACTCTTCTTACTGTCAATGTTTTGAACCACTCCTGTGACACTAGTTATAGATTCTGATGCCTCACTTCAGGTTAACTGTATCCCTCTGTCCTTCTTACTGACAATGAAACACAGAAATTGCATCGGAATTAAATACAAAAGACACAATGCCGACTTAAGTACAAGAAAACTGACTCTTCTTACTGTCTATGTTTTGATCCATTCCTGTGACACTAGGTATAAATTCCGATGCTTCACTTGAGGTTTACTGTATCCCTCCGACCTTCCTATTGACGATGAAACACAGATATTGCATCGGAATTAAATACAAAAGGCACTATGCCGACTTAAGTACAAGAAAACTGACTCTTCTTACTGTCTATGTTTTGAACCAGTCCTGTGACACTAGTTATAGATTCCAATGCTCACTTCAGGTTTACTGTATCCCACTGACCTTCTTATTGAAGATGAAACACAGAAATTGCATCGGAATTAAATACAAAAGGCACAATGCCGACTTAAGTACAAGAAAACTGACTCTTCTTACTGTCTATGTTTTGAACCATTCCTGTGACACTAGTTATAGATTCCGATGCTTCACCTCTGGTTTACTGTATCCCTCTGACCTTCTTATTGACGATGGAACACAGAAATTGCATCGGAATTAATACAAAATGTACAATGCCGACATAAGTACAAGAAAACTGACTCTTCTTACTGTCTATATTTTGAACCATTCATGTGACACTCGTTATAGATTCCGATGCTTTACTTCAGGTTTACTGTATCCCTCTGACCTTCTATTGACGATGAAAAACAGAAATTGCTTCGGAATTAAGTACAAAAGGCACAATGCCGACTTAAGTACAAGATAACTGACTCTTCTTACTGTCTGAGGTTTGAACCATTCCTGTTACACTAGTTATAGATTCCGATGCTTCACTTCAGGTTTACTGTACCCCTCTGACCTTCTTGTTGACGATGACACCCAGAAATTGCATCGGAATTAAATACAAAAGGCAAAATGCCGACTTAAGTACAAGAAAACTAACTCTTCTAACTGTCTATGTTTGAACCATTCCTGTTACACTAGATATAGATTCCGATGCTTCACTTCAGGTTTACTGTATCCCTCTGACCTTCTTATTGACGATGAAACACAGAAATAGCATCGGAATTAAATACAAAAGGCACAATGCCGACTTAAGTACAAGAAAACTGACTCTTCTTACAGTCTATGATTTGAACCATTCCTGTGACACTAGTTATAGATTCCGATGCATCACTTCAGGTTTACTGCATCCCTCTGATGTTCTTATTGACGATGAAACACAGAAATTGCTTCGGAATTAAATACAAAAGCACAATGCCGACTTAAGTACAAGATAACTGATTCTTCTTATTGTCTATGATCTGATCCATTCCTGTGACACTAGTTATAGATTCTAATGCTTCACTTCAGGTTTACTGTTTCCCTCTGACCTTCTTATTGACGATGATACACAGAAATTGCATCGGAATTAAATTCAATAGGCACAATGCCGACTTAAGTACAAGAAAACTGACTCTTCTTACTGTCTATGTTTTGAACCATTTATGTGACACTCGTTATAGATTCTGATGCTTTACTGCAGGTTTACTGTATTCCTCTGACCTTCTTATTGACGATGAAACACAGAAATTGCTTCGGAATTAAATACAAAAGACACAATGCCGACTTAACTACAAGATAACTGATTCTTCTTATTGTCTATGATTTGAACCATTCCTGTGACACTAGTTATAGATTCCGATGCTTCATTTCAGGTTTACTGTTTCCCTCTGACCTTCTTATTGACAATGAAACACCGAAATTGCATCGGAATTAAATACAAAAGGCACAATGCCGACTTAAGTACAAGAAATCTGACTCTTCTTACTGTCTATGTTTTGAACCATTCCTGTGACACTAGTTATAGATACCGAAGCTTCACTTCAGGTTTACTGTATCCCTCTGACCTTCTTAATGACGATGAAACACAGAAATTGCATCGGAATTAAATACAAAAGGCACAATGCCGACTTAAGTACAAGAAAACTGACTCTTCTTACTGTCAATGTTTTGAACCACTCCTGTGACACTAGTTGTAGATTCTGATGCCTCACTTCAGGTTAACTGTATCCCTCTGTCCTTCTTATTGACAATGAAACACAGAAATTGCATCGGAATTAAATACAAAAGACACAATGCCGACTTAAGTACAAGAAAACTGACTCTTCTTACTGTCTATGTTTTGAACCATTCCTGTGACACTAGGTGTAGATTCCGATGCTTCACTTCAGGTTTACTGTATCCCTCCGACCTTCCTATTGTCGATGAAACACAGATATAGCATCGGAATGAAATACAAAAGGCACTATGCCGACTTAAGTACAAGAAAACTGACTCTTCTTACTGTCAATGTTTTGAACCAGTCCTGTGACACTAGTTATAGATTCCAATGCTCCACTTCAGGTTTACTGTATCCCACTGACCTTCTTATTGACGATGAAACACAGAAATTTCATCGGAATTAAATACAAAAGGCACAATGCCGACTTAAGTACAAGAAAACTGACTCTTCTTACTGTCTATGTTTTGAACCATTCCTGTCACACTAGTTATAGATTCCGATGCTTCACTTCTGGTTTACTGTATCCCTCTGACCTTCTTATTGACGATGGAACACAGAAATTGCATCGGAATTAATACAAAATGTACAATGCCGACATAAGTACAAGAAAACTGACTCTTCTTACTGTCTATATTTTGAACCATTCATGTGACACTCGTTATAGATTCCGATGCTTTACTACAGGTTTACTGTATCCCTCTGACCTTCTTATTGACGATGAAAAACAGAAATTGCTTCGGAATTAAGTACAAAAGGCACAATGCCGACTTAAGTACAAGATAACTGACTCTTCTTACTGTCTGTGGTTTGAACCATTCCTGTGACACTAGTTATAGATTCCGATGCATCACTTCAGGTTTACTGTACCCCTCTGACCTTCTTGTTGACGATGACACCCCGAAATTGCATCGGAATTAAACACAAAAGGCACAATTTCGACTTAAGTACAAGAAAACTAACTCTTCTAACTGTCTATGTTTGAACCATTCCTGTTACACTAGTTATAGATTCCGATGCTTCACTTAGGTTTACTGTACCCCTGTGACCTTCTTATTGACGATGAAACACAGATATTGCATCGGAATTAAATACAAAAGGCACTATGCCGACTTAAGTACAAGAAAACTGACTCTTCTTACTGTCTATGTTTTGAACCATTCCTGTGACACTAGTTATAGATACCGATGCTTCACTTCAGGTTTACTGTATCCCTCTGACCTTCTTATTGACGATGAAACACAGAAATTGCATCGGAATTAAATACAAAAGGCACAATGCCGACTTAAGTGCAAGAAAACTGACTCTTCTTACTGTCAATGTTTTGAACCACTCCTGTGACACTAGTTATAGATTCTGATGCCTCACTTCAGGTTAACTGTATCCCTCTGTCCTTCTTATTGACAATGAAACACAGAAATTGCATCGGAATTAAATACAAAAGACACAATGCCAACTTAAGTACAAGAAAACTGACTCTTCTTACTGTCTATGTTTTGAACCATTCCGGTGACACTAGGTATAAATTCCGATGCTTCACTTCAGGTTTACTGTACCCCTCCGACCTTCCTATTGACGATGAAACACAGATATTGCATCGGAATTAAATACAAAAGGCACTATGCCAACTTAAGTACAAGATAACTGACTCTTCTTACTGTCTATGTTTTGAACCAGTCCTGCGACACTAGTTATAGATTCCAATGCTCCACTTCAGGTTTACTGTATCCCACTGACCTTCTTATTGACAATGAAACACAGAAATTGCATCGGAATTAAATACAAAAGGCACAATGCCGACTTAAGTACAAGAAAACTGACTCCTCTTACTGTCTATGTTTTGAACCATTCCTGTGACACTAGTTATAGATTCCGATGCTTCACTTCTGGTTTACTGTATCCCTCTGACCTTCTTATTGACGATGGAACACAGAAATTGCATCGGAATTAATACAAAATGTACAATGCCGACATAAGTACAAGAAAACTGACTCTTATTACTGTCTATATTTTGAACCATTCATGTGACACTCGTTATAGATTCCGATGCTTTACTTCAGGTTTACTGTATCCCTCTGACCTTCTTATTGACGATGAAAAACAGAAATTGCTTCGGAATTAAGTACAAAAGGCACAATGCCGACTTAAGTACAAGATAACTGACTCTTCTTACTGTCTGTGGTTTGAACCATTCCTGTGACACTAGTTATAGATTCCGATGCTTCACTTCAGGTTTACTGTACCAATCTGACCTTCTAGTTGAGGATGACACCCAGAAATTGCATCGGAATTAAATACAAAAGGCACAATGCCGACTTAAGTACAAGAAAACTAACTCTTCTAACTGTGTATGTTTGAACCATTCCTGTTACACTAGTTATAGATTCCGATGCTTCACTTCAGGTTTACTGTATCCCTCTGACCTTCTTATTGACGATGAAACACAGATATTGCATCGGAATTAAATACAAAAGGCACTATGCCGACTTAAGTACAAGAAAACTGACTCTTCTTACTGTCTATGTGTTGAACCAGTCCTGTGACACTAGTTATAGATTCCAATGCTCCACTTCAGGTTTACTCTATCCCACTGACCTTCTTATTGACGATGAAACACAGAAATTGCATCTGAATATAATACAAAAGGCACAATGCCGGCTTAAGTACAAGAAAACTGACTCTTCTTACTGTCTATGTGTTGAACCAGTCCTGTGACACTAGTTATAGATTCCAATGCTCCACTTCAGGTTTACTCTATCCCACTGACCTTCTTATTGACGATGAAACACAGAAATTGCATCTGAATATAATACAAAAGGCACAATGCCGGCTTAAGTACAAGAAAACTGACTCTTCTTACTGTCTATGCTTTGAACCATTCATGTGACACTCGTTATAGATTCTGATGCTTTACTTCAGGTTTACTGTATTCCTCTGACCTTCTTATTGACAATGAAACACAGAAATTGCTTCGGAATTAAATACAAAAGACACAATGCTGACTTAAGTACAAGAAATCTGACTCTTCTTACTGTCTATGTTTTGAACCATTCCTGTGACACTAGTTATAGATACCGATGCTTCACTTCAGGTTTACTGTATCCCTCTGACCTTCTTATTGACGATGAAACACAGAAATTGCATCGGAATCAAATACAAAAGGCACAATGCCGACTTAAGTGCAAGAAATCTGACTCTTCTTACTGTCTATGTTTTGAACCATTCCTGTGACACTAGGTATAGATTCCGATGCTTCACTTCAGGTATACTGTATCCCTCCGACCTTCCTATTGACGATGAAACACAGATATTGCATCGGAATTAAATACAAAAGGCACTATGCCGACTTAAGTACTAGAAAACTGACTGTTCTTACTGTCTATGTTTTGAACCAGTCCTGTGACACTAGTTATAGATTCCAATGCTCCACTTCAGGTTTACTGTATCCCACTGACGTTCTTATTGACGATGAAACATGAAATTTCATCGGAATTAAATACAAAAGGCACAATGCCGACTTAAGTACAAGAAAACTGACTCTTCTTACAGTCTATGTTTTGAACCATTCCTGTGACACTAGTTATAGATTCCGATGCTTCACTTCTGGTTTACTGTATCCCTCTGACCTTCTTATTGACGATGAAAAACAGAAATTGCTTCGGAATTAAGTACAAAAGGCACAATGCCGACTTAAGTACAAGATAACTGACTCTTCTTATTGTCTGTGGTTTGAACCATTCCTGTGACACTAGTTATAGATTCCGATGCATCACTTCAGGTTTACTGTACCCCCTCTGACCTTCTTGTTGACGATGACACCCAGAAATTGCATCGGAATTAAACACAAAAGGCACAATGCCGACTTAAGTACAAGAAAACTAACTCTTCTAACTGTCTATGTTTGAACCATTCCTGTTACACTAGTTATAGATTCCGATGCTTCACTTCAGGTTTACTGTATCCCTCGGACCTTCTTATTGACGATGAAACACAGATATTGCATCGGAATTAAATACAAAAGGCACTATGCCGACTTAAGTACAAGAAAACTGACTCTTCGTACAGTCTATGTTTTGAACCAGTCCTGTGACACTAGTTACAGATTCCAATGCTCCACTTCAGGTTTACTGTATCCCACTGACCTTCTTATTGACGATGAAACACAGAAATTGCATCGGAATTAAATACAATGGGCACAATGCCGACTTAAGTACAAGAAAACTGACTCTTCTTACTGTCTATGTTTTGAACCATTCCTGTGTTACTAGTTATAGATTCCGATGCTTCACTTCTGGTTTACTGTATCCCTCTGACCTTCTTATTGACGATGGAACACAGAAATTGCATCGGAATTAATACAAAAGGTAGAATGCCGACATAAGTACAAGAAAACTGACCCTTCTTACTGTCTATATTTTGAACCATTCATGTGACACTCGTTATAGATTCCGATTCTTTACTTCAGGTTTACTGTATCCCTCTGACCTTCGTATTGACGATGAAAAACAGAAATTGCTTCGGAATTAAGTACAAAAGGCACAATGCCGACTTAAGTACAAGATAACTGACTCCTCTTACTGTTAGTGGTTTGAACCATTCCTGTTACACTAGTTATAGATTCCGATGCTTCACTTGAGGTTTACTGTATCCCTCTGACCTTCTTATTGACGATGAAACGCAGTAATTGCATCGGAATTAATACAAAAGGTACAATGCCGACTTAAGTACAAGAAAACTGACACTTCTTACTGTCTATATTTTGAACCATTCATGTGATACTCGTTATAGATTCCAATGCTTTACTTCAGGATTACTGTATCCCTCTCACCTTCTTATTGACGATGAAATACAGAAATTGCTTCGGAATTAAGTACAAAAGGCACAATGCCGACTTAAGTACAAGATAACTGACTCTTCTTACTGTCTGTGGTTTGAACCATTCCTGTGACACTAGTTATAGATTCCAATGCTTCACTTCAGGTTTACTGTATCCCTCTGATGTTCTAATTGACGATGAAACACAGAAATTGCATCGGAATTAAATACAAAAGGCACAATGCCGACTCAAGTACAAGAAAACTGACTCTTCTTACTGCCTATGCTTTGAACCATTCCTGTGACACTAGTTATAGATTCTAATGCTTCACTTCAGGTTTACTGTTTCCCTCTGACCTTCTTATTGACGATGAAACACAGAAATTGCATCGGAATTAAATTCAATAGGCACAATGCCGACTTAAGTACAAGAAAACTGACTCTTCTTACTGTCTATGCTTTGAACCATTCATGTGACACTCGTTATAGATTCTGATGCTTTACTTCAGGTTTACTGTATTCCTCTGACCTTCTTATTGACAATGAAACACAGAAATTGCTTCGGAATTAAATACAAAAGACACAATGCCGACTTAAGTACAAGATAACTGATTCTTCTTATTGTCTATGATTTGAACCATTCCTGTGACACTAGTTATAGATTCCGATGCTTCACTTCAGGTTTACTGTTCCCCTCTGACCTTCTTAATGACGATGAAACACCGAAATTGCATCGGAATTAAATATAAAAGGCACAATGCCGACTAAAGTACAAGAAATCTGACTCTTCTTACTGTCTATGTTTTGAACCATTCCTGTGACACTAGTTATAGATACCGATGCTTCACTTCAGGTTTACTGTATCCCTCTGACCTTCTTATTGACGATGAAACACAGAAATTGCATCGGAATCAAATACAAAAGGCACAATGCCGACTTAAGTGCAAGAAAACTGACTCTTCTTACTGTCAATGTTTTGAACCACTCCTGTGACACTAGTTATAGATTCTGATGCCTCACTTCAGGTTAACTGTATCCCTCTGTCCTTCTTACTGACAATGAAACACAGAAATTGCATCGGAATTAAATACAAAAGACACAATGCCGACTTAAGTACAAGAAAACTGACTCTTCTTACTGTCTATGTTTTGATCCATTCCTGTGACACTAGGTATAAATTCCGATGCTTCACTTGAGGTTTACTGTATCCCTCCGACCTTCCTATTGACGATGAAACACAGATATTGCATCGGAATTAAATACAAAAGGCACTATGCCGACTTAAGTACAAGAAAACTGACTCTTCTTACTGTCTATGTTTTGAACCAGTCCTGTGACACTAGTTATAGATTCCAATGCTCACTTCAGGTTTACTGTATCCCACTGACCTTCTTATTGACGATGAAACACAGAAATTGCATCGGAATTAAATACAAAAGGCACAATGCCGACTTAAGTACAAGAAAACTGACTCTTCTTACTGTCTATGTTTTGAACCATTCCTGTGACACTAGTTATAGATTCCGATGCTTCACCTCTGGTTTACTGTATCCCTCTGACCTTCTTATTGACGATGGAACACAGAAATTGCATCGGAATTAATACAAAATGTACAATGCCGACATAAGTACAAGAAAACTGACTCTTCTTACTGTCTATATTTTGAACCATTCATGTGACACTCGTTATAGATTCCGATGCTTTACTTCAGGTTTACTGTATCCCTCTGACCTTCTTATTGACGATGAAAAACAGAAATTGCTTCGGAATTAAGTACACAAGGCACAATGCCGACTTAAGTACAAGATAACTGACTCTTCTTACTGTCTGAGGTTTGAACCATTCCTGTTACACTAGTTATAGATTCCGATGCTTCACTTCAGGTTTACTGTACCCCTCTGACCTTCTTGTTGACGATGACACCCAGAAATTGCATCGGAATTAAATACAAAAGGCAAAATGCCGACTGAAGTACAAGAAAACTAACTCTTCTAACTGTCTATGTTTGAACCATTCCTGTTACACTAGATATAGATTCCGATGCTTCACTTCAGGTTTACTGTATCCCTCTGACCTTCTTATTGACGATGAAACACAGAAATAGCATCGGAATTAAATATAAAAGGCACAATGCCGACTTAAGTACAAGAAAACTGACTCTTCTTACAGTCTATGATTTGAACCATTCCTGTGACACTAGTTATAGATTCCGATGCATCACTTCAGGTTTACTGCATCCCTCTGATGTTCTTATTGACGATGAAACACAGGAAATTGCTTCGGAATTAAACACAAAAGCACAATGCCGACTTAAGTACAAGATAACTGATTCTTCTTATTGTCTATGATCTGATCCATTCCTGTGACACTAGTTATAGATTCTAATGCTTCACTTCAGGTTTACTGTTTCCCTCTGACCTTCTTATTGACGATGATACACAGAAATTGCATCGGAATTAAATTCAATAGGCACAATGCCGACTTAAGTACAAGAAAACTGACTCTTCTTACTGTCTATGTTTTGAACCATTTATGTGACACTCGTTATAGATTCTGATGCTTTACTGCAGGTTTACTGTATTCCTCTGACCTTCTTATTGACGATGAAACACAGAAATTGCTTCGGAATTAAATACAAAAGACACAATGCCGACTTAACTACAAGATAACTGATTCTTCTTATTGTCTATGATTTGAACCATTCCTGTGACACTAGTTATAGATTCCGATGCTTCATTTCAGGTTTACTGTTTCCCTCTGACCTTCTTATTGACAATGAAACACCGAAATTGCATCGGAATTAAATACAAAAGGCACAATGCCGACTTAAGTACAAGAAATCTGACTCTTCTTACTGTCTATGTTTTGAACCATTCCTGTGACACTAGTTATAGATACCGAAGCTTCACTTCAGGTTTACTGTATCCCTCTGACCTTCTTAATGACGATGAAACACAGAAATTGCATCGGAATTAAATACAAAAGGCACAATGCCGACTTAAGTACAAGAAAACTGACTCTTCTTACTGTCAATGTTTTGAACCACTCCTGTGACACTAGTTGTAGATTCTGATGCCTCACTTCAGGTTAACTGTATCCCTCTGTCCTTCTTATTGACAATGAAACACAGAAATTGCATCGGAATTAAATACAAAAGACACAATGCCGACTTAAGTACAAGAAAACTGACTCTTCTTACTGTCTATGTTTTGAACCATTCCTGTGACACTAGGTATAGATTCCGATGCTTCACTTCAGGTTTACTGTATCCCTCCGACCTTCCTATTGTCGATGAAACACAGATATAGCATCGGAATGAAATACAAAAGGCACTATGCCGACTTAAGTACAAGAAAACTGACTCTTCTTACTGTCAATGTTTTGAACCAGTCCTGTGACACTAGTTATAGATTCCAATGCTCCACTTCAGGTTTACTGTATCCCACTGACCTTCTTATTGACGATGAAACACAGAAATTTCATCGGAATTAAATACAAAAGGCACAATGCCGACTTAAGTACAAGAAAACTGACTCTTCTTACTGTCTATGTTTTGAACCATTCCTGTCACACTAGTTATAGATTCCGATGCTTCACTTCTGGTTTACTGTATCCCTCTGACCTTCTTATTGACGATGGAACACAGAAATTGCATCGGAATTAATACAAAATGTACAATGCCGACATAAGTACAAGAAAACTGACTCTTCTTACTGTCTATATTTTGAACCATTCATGTGACACTCGTTAGAGATTCCGATGCTTTACTACAGGTTTACTGTATCCTCTGACCTTCTTATTGACGATGAAAAACAGAAATTGCTTCGGAATTAAGTACAAAAGGCACAATGCCGACTTAAGTACAAGATAACTGACTCTTCTTACTGTCTGTGGTTTGAACCATTCCTGTGACACTAGTTATAGATTCCGATGCATCACTTCAGGTTTACTGTACCCCTCTGACCTCTTGTTGACGATGACACCCCGAAATTGCATCGGAATTAAACACAAAAGGCACAATTTCGACTTAAGTACAAGAAAACTAACTCTTCTAACTGTCTATGTTTGAACCATTCCTGTTACACTAGTTATAGATTCCGATGCTTCACTTCAGGTTTACTGTACCCCTGTGACCTTCTTATTGACGATGAAACACAGATATTGCATCGGAATTAAATACAAAAGGCACTATGCCGACTTAAGTACAAGAAAACTGACTCTTCTTACTGTCTATGTTTGAACCATTCCTGTGACACTAGTTATAGATACCGATGCTTCACTTCAGGTTTACTGTATCCCTCTGACCTTCTTATTGACGATGAAACACAGAAATTGCATCGGAATTAAATACAAAAGGCACAATGCCGACTTAAGTGCAAGAAAACTGACTCTTCTTACTGTCAATGTTTTGAACCACTCCTGTGACACTAGTTATAGATTCTGATGCCTCACTTCAGGTTAACTGTATCCCTCTGTCCTTCTTATTGACAATGAAACACAGAAATTGCATCGGAATTAAATACAAAAGACACAATGCCAACTTAAGTACAAGAAAACTGACTCTTCTTACTGTCTATGTTTTGAACCATTCCGGTGACACTAGGTATAAATTCCGATGCTTCACTTCAGGTTTACTGTACCCCTCCGACCTTCCTATTGACGATGAAACACAGATATTGCATCGGAATTAAATACAAAAGGCACTATGCCAACTTAAGTACAAGATAACTGACTCTTCTTACTGTCTATGTTTTGAACCAGTCCTGCGACACTAGTTATAGATTCCAATGCTCCACTTCAGGTTACTGTATCCCACTGACCTTCTTATTGACAATGAAACACAGAAATTGCATCGGAATTAAATACAAAAGGCACAATGCCGACTTAAGTACAAGAAAACTGACTCCTCTTACTGTCTATGTTTTGAACCATTCCTGTGACACTAGTTATAGATTCCGATGCTTCACTTCTGGTTTACTGTATCCCTCTGACCTTCTTATTGACGATGGAACACAGAAATTGCATCGGAATTAATACAAAATGTACAATGCCGACATAAGTACAAGAAAACTGACTCTTATTACTGTCTATATTTTGAACCATTCATGTGACACTCGTTATAGATTCCGATGCTTTACTTCAGGTTTACTGTATCCCTCTGACCTTCTTATTGACGATGAAAAACAGAAATTGCTTCGGAATTAAGTACAAAAGGCACAATGCCGACTTAAGTACAAGATAACTGACTCTTCTTACTGTCTGTGGTTTGAACCATTCCTGTGACACTAGTTATAGATTCCGATGCTTCACTTCAGGTTTACTGTACCAATCTGACCTTCTAGTTGAGGATGACACCCAGAAATTGCATCGGAATTAAATACAAAAGGCACAATGCCGACTTAAGTACAAGAAAACTAACTCTTCTAACTGTGTATGTTTGAACCATTCCTGTTACACTAGTTATAGATTCCGATGCTTCACTTCAGGTTTACTGTATCCCTCTGACCTTCTTATTGACGATGAAACACAGATATTGCATCGGAATTAAATACAAAAGGCACTATGCCGACTTAAGTACAAGAAAACTGACTCTTCTTACTGTCTATGTGTTGAACCAGTCCTGTGACACTAGTTATAGATTCCAATGCTCCACTTCAGGTTTACTCTATCCCACTGACCTTCTTATTGACGATGAAACACAGAAATTGCATCTGAATATAATACAAAAGGCACAATGCCGGCTTAAGTACAAGAAAACTGACTCTTCTTACTGTCTATGTTTTGAACCATTCCTGTGACACTAGTTATAGATTCCGATGCTTCACTTCTGGTTTACTGTATCCCTCTGACCTTCTTATTGACGATGGAACACAGAAATTGCATCGGAATTAATACAAAATGTACAATGCCGACATAAGTATAAGAAAACTGACTCTTCTTACTGTCTATATTTTGAACGATTCATGTGACACTCGTTATAGATTCCAATGCTTTACTTCAGGTTTACTGTATCCCTCTGACCTTCTTATTGACGATGAAACACAGAAATTGCTTCGGAAATAAGTACAAAAGGCACAATGCCGACTTAAGTACAAGATAACTGACTCTTCTTACTGTCTGTGGTGTGAACCGTTCCAGTGACACTAGTTATAGATTCCAATGCTTCACTTTAGGTTTACTGTATCCCTCTGATGTTCTTATTGACGATGAAACACAGAAATTGCTTCGGAATTAAACACAAAAGGCACATGCCGACTTAAGTACAAGATAACTGATTCTTCTTATTGTCTATGATCTGATCCATTCCTGTGACACTAGTTATAGATTCTAATGCTTCACTTCAGGTTTACTGTTTCCCTCTGACCTTCTTATTGACGATGATACACAGAAATTGCATCGGAATTAAATTCAATAGGCACAATGCCGACTTAAGTACAAGAAAACTGACTCTTCTTACTGTCTATGTTTTGAAACCATTTATGTAACACTCGTTATAGATTCTGATGCTTTACTTCAGGTTTACTGTATTCCTCTGACCTTCTTATTGACAATGAAACACCGAAATTGCATCGGAATTAAATATAAAAGGCACATTGCCGACTTAAGTACAAGAAATCTGACTCTTCTTACTGTCTATGTTTTGAACCATTCCTGTGACACTAGTTATACATACCGATGCTTCACTTCAGGTTTACTGTATCCCTCTGACCTTCTTATTGACGATGAAACACAGGAATTGCATCGGAATTAAATACAAAAGGCACAATGCGACTTAAGTACAAGAAAACTGACTCTTCTTACTGTCAATGTTTTGAACCACTCCTGTGACACTAGTTGTAGATTCTGATGCCTCACTTCAGGTTAAATGTATCCCTCTGTCCTTCTTATTGACAATGAAACACAGAAATTGCATCGGAATTAAATACAAAAGACACAATGCCGACTTAAGTACAAGAAAACTGACTCTTCTTACTGTCTATGTTTGAACCATTCCTGTGACACTAGGTATAGATTCCGATGCTTCACTTCAGGTTTACTGTATCCCTCCGACCTTCCTATTGTCGATGAAACACAGATATAGCATCGGAATTAAATACAAAGGCACTATGCCGACTTAAGTACAAGAAAACTGACTCTTCTTACTGTCAATGTTTTGAACCAGTCCTGTGACAATAGTTATAGATTCCAATGCTCCACTTCAGGTTTACTGTATCCCACTGACCTTCTTATTGACGATGAAACACAGAAATTTCATCGGAATTAAATACAAAAGGCACAATGCCGACTTAAGTACAAGAAAACTGACTCTTCTTACTGTCTATGTTTTGAACCATTCCTGTCACACTAGTTATAGATTCCGATGCTTCACTTCTGGTTTACTGTATCCCTCTGACCTTCTTATTGACGATGGAACACAGAAATTGCATCGGAATTAATACAAAATGTACAATGCCGACATAAGTACAAGAAAACTGACTCTTCTTAC
The DNA here is from genome assembly GCF_021461385.2 of Schistocerca piceifrons. Classification (NCBI taxonomy): domain Eukaryota; kingdom Metazoa; phylum Arthropoda; class Insecta; order Orthoptera; family Acrididae; genus Schistocerca; species Schistocerca piceifrons. The sequence continues at coordinate 7,613 of NW_025728347.1, read as the reverse complement.
TGTCTATATTTTGAACCATTCATGTGACACTCGTTATAGATTCGATGCTTTACTACAGGTTTACTGTATCCCTCTGACCTTCTTATTGACGATGAAAAACAGAAATTGCTTCGGAATTAAGTACAAAAGGCACAATGCCGACTTAAGTACAAGATAACTGACTCTTCTTACTGTCTGTGGTTTGAACCATTCCTGTGACACTAGTTATAGATTCCGATGCATCACTTCAGGTTTACTGTACCCCTCTGACCTTCTTGTGACGATGACACCCAGAAATTGCATCGGAATTAAACACAAAAGGCACAATGCCGACTTAAGTACAAGAAAACTAACTCTTCTAACTGTCTATGTTTGAACCATTCCTGTTACACTAGTTATAGATTCCGATGCTTCACTTCAGGTTTACTGTTCCCCTGTGACCTTCTTATTGACGATGAAAACACAGATATTGCATCGGAATTAAATACAAAAGGCACTATGCCGACTTAAGTACAAGAAAACTGACTCTTCTTACTGTCTATGTTTTGAACCATTCCTGTGACACTAGTTATAGATACCGATGCTTCACTTAGGGTTTACTGTATCCCTCTGACCTTCTTATTGACGATGAAACACAGAAATTGCATCGGAATTAAATACAAAAGGCACAATGCCGACTTAAGTGCAAGAAAACTGACTCTTCTAACTGTCAATGTTTTGAACCACTCCTGTGACACTAGTTATAGATTCTGATGCCTCACTTCAGGTTAACTGTATCCCTCTGTCCTTCTTATTGACAATGAAACACAGAAATTGCATCGGAATTAAATACAAAAGACACAATGCCGACTTAAGTACAATAAAACTGACTCTTCTTACTGTCTATGTTTTGAACCATTCCGGTGACACTAGGTATAAATTCCGATGCTTCACTTCAGGTTTACTGTATCCCTCCGACCTTCCTATTGACGATGAAACACAGAAATAGCATCGGAATTAAATACAAAAGGCACAATGCCGACTTAAGTACAAGAAAACTGACTCTTCTTACAGTCTATGATTTGAACCATTCCTGTGGACACTAGTTATAGATTCCGATGCATCACTTCTGGTTTACTGCATCCCTCTGATGTTCTTATTGACGATGAAACACAGAAATTGCTTCGGAATTAAACACAAAAGGCACAATGCCGACTTAAGTACAAGATAACTGATTCTTCTTATTGTCTATGATCTGATCCATTCCTGTGACACTAGTTATAGATTCTAATGCTTCACTTCAGGTTTACTGTTTCCCTCTGACCTTCTTATTGACGATGATACACAGAAATTGCATCGGAATTAAATTCAATAGGCACAATGCCGACTTAAGTACAAGAAAACTGACTCTTCTTACTGTCTATGTTTTGAACCATTTATGTGACACTCGTTATAGATTCTGATGCTTTACTTCAGGTTTACTGTATTCCTCTGACCTTCTTATTGACGATGAAACACAGAAATTGCTTCGGAATTAAATACAAAAGACACAATGCCGACTTAAGTACAAGATAACTGATTCTTCTTATTGTCTATGATTTGAACCATTCCTGTGACACTAGTTATAGATTCCGATGCTTCATTATAGGTTTACTGTTTCCCTCTGACCTTCTTATTGACAATGAAACACCGAAATTGCATCGGAATTAAATACAAAAGGCACAATGCCGACTTAAGTACAAGAAATCTGACTCTTCTTACTGTCTATGTTTTGAACCATTCCTGTGACACTAGTTATAGATACCGATGCTTCACTTCAGGTTTACTGTATACCTCTGACCTTCTTAATGACGATGAAACACAGAAACTGCATCGGAATTAAATACAAAAGACACAATGCCGACTTAAGTACAAGAAAACTGACTCTTCTTACTGTCAATGTTTTGAACCACTCCTGTGACACTAATTGTAGATTCTGATGCCTCACTTCAGGTTAACTGTATCCCTCTGTCCTTCTTATTGACAATGAAACACAGAAATTGCATCGGAATTAAATACAAAAGACACAATGCCGACTTAAGTACAAGAAAACTGACTCTTCTTACTGTCTATGTTTTGAACCATACCTGTGACACTAGGTATAGATTCCGATGCTTCACTTCAGGTTTACTGTATCCCTCCGACCTTCCTATTGTCGATGAAACACAGATATAGCATCGGAATGAAATACAAAAGGCACTATGCCGACTTAAGTACAAGAAAACTGACTCTTCTTACTGTCAATGTTTTGAACCAGTCCTGTGACACTAGTTATAGATTCCAATGCTCCACTTCAGGTTTACTGTATCCCACTGACCTTCTTATTGACGATGAAACACAGAAATTTCATCGGAATTAAATACAAAAGGCACAATGCCGACTTAAGTACAAGAAAACTGACTCTTCTTACTGTCTATGTTTTGAACCATTCCTGTCACACTAGTTATAGATTCCGATGCTTCACTTCTGGTTTACTGTATCCCTCTGACCTTCTTATTGACGATGGAACACAGAAATTGCATCGGAATTAATACAAAATGTACAATGCCGACATAAGTACAAGAAAACTGACTCTTCTTACTGTCTATATTTTGAACCATTCATGTGACACTCGTTATAGATTCCGATGCTTTACTACAGGTTTACTGTATACCTCTGACCTTCTTATTGACGATGAAAAACAGAAATTGCTTCGGAATTAAGTACAAAAGGCACAATGCCGACTTAAGTACAAGATAACTGACTCTTCTTACTGTCTGTGGTTTGAACCATTCCTGTGACACTAGTTATAGATTCCGATGCATCACTTCAGGTTATTGTACCCCTCTGACCTTCTTGTTGACGATGACACCCCGAAATTGCATCGGAATTAAACACAAAAGGCACAATTCGACTTAAGTACAAGAAAACTAACTCTTCTAACTGTCTATGTTTGAACCATTCCTGTTACACTAGTTATAGATTCCGATGCTTCACTTCAGGTTTACTGTACCCCTGTGACCTTCTTATTGACGATGAAACACAGATATTGCATCGGAATTAAATACAAAAGGCACTATGCCGACTTAAGTACAAGAAAACTGACTCTTCTTACTGTCTATGTTTTGAACCATTCCTGTGACACTAGTTATAGATACCGATGCTTCACTTCAGGTTTACTGTATCCCTCTGACCTTCTTATTGACGATGAAACACAGAAATTGCATCGGAATTAAATACAAAAGGCACAATGCCGACTTAAGTGCAAGAAAACTGACTCTTCTTACTGTCCATGTTTTGAACCACTCCTGTGACACTAGTTATAGATTCTGATGCCTCACTTCAGGTTAACTGTATCCCTCTGTCCTTCTTATTGACAATGAAACACAGAAATTGCATCGGAATTAAATACAAAAGACACAATGCCGACTTAAGTACAAGAAAACTGACTCTTCTTACTGTCTATGTTTTGAACCATTCCGGTGACACTAGGTATAAATTCCGATGCTTCACTTCAGGTTTACTGTATCCCTCCGACCTTCCTATTGACGATGAAACACAGATATTGCATCGGAATTAAATACAAAATGCACTATGCCAACTTAAGTACAAGATAACTGACTCTTCTTACTGTCTATGTTTTGAACCAGTCCTGTGACACTAGTTATAGATTCCAATGCTCCACTTCAGGTTTACTGTATCCCACTGACCTTCTTATTGACAATGAAACACAGAAATTGCATCGGAATTAAATACAAAAGGCACAATGCCGACTTAAGTACAAGAAAACTGACTCCTCTTACTGTCTATGTTTTGAACCATTCCTGTGACACTAGTTATAGATTCCGATGCTTCACTTCTGGTTTACTGTATCCCTCTGACCTTCTTATTGACGATGGAACACAGAAATTGCATCGGAATTAATACAAAATGTACAATGCCGACATAAGTACAAGAAAACTGACTCTTCTTACTGTCTATATTTTGAACCATTCATGTGACACTCGTTATAGATTCCGATGCTTTACTTCAGGTTTACTGTATCCCTCTGACCTTCTTATTGACGATGAAAAACAGAAATTGCTTCGGAATTAAGTACAAAAGGCACAATGCCGACTTAAGTACAAGATAACTGACTCTTCTTACTGTCTGTGGTTTGAACCATTCCTGTGACACTAGTTATAGATTCCGATGCTTCACTTCAGGTTTACTGTACCTTTCTGACCTTCTTGTTGAGGATGACACCCAGAAATTGCATCGGAATTAAATACAAAAGGCACAATGCCGACTTAAGTACAAGAAAACTAACTCTTCTAACTGTGTATGTTTGAACCATTCCTGTTACACTAGTTATAGATTCCGATGCTTCACTTCAGGTTTACTGTATCCCTCTGACCTTCTTATTGACGATGAAACACAGATATTGCATCGGAATTAAATACAAAAGGCACTATGCCGACTTAAGTACAAGAAAACTGACTCTTCTTACTGTCTATGTGTTGAACCAGTCCTGTGACACTAGTTATAGATTCCAATGCTCCACTTCAGGTTTACTCTATCCCACTGACCTTCTTATTGACGATGAAACACAGAAATTGCATCTGAATATAATACAAAAGGCACAATGCCGGCTTAAGTACAAGAAAACTGACTCTTCTTACTGTCTATGTTTTGAACCATTCCTGTGACACTAGTTATAGATTCCGATGCTTCACTTCTCGTTTACTGTATCCCTCTGACCTTCTTATTGACGATGGAACACAGAAATTGCATCGGAATTAATACATAGGGTACATTGCCGATTTAAGTACAAGAAAACTGACTCTTCTTACTGTCTATATTTTGAACCATTCATGTGATACTCGTTATAGATTCCAATGCTTTACTTCAGGATTACTGTATCCCTCTGACCTTCTTATTGACGATGAAACACAGAAATTGCTTCGGAAATAAGTACAAAAGGCACAATGCCGACTTAAGTACAAGATAACTGACTCTTCTTACTGTCTGTGGTGTGAACCGTTCCGGTGACACTAGTTATAGATTCCAATGCTTCACTTTAGGTTTACTGTATCCCTCTGATGTTCTTATTGACGATGAAACACAGAAATTGCTTCGGAATTAAACACAAAAGGCACAATGCCGACTTAAGTACAAGATAACTGATTCTTCTTATTGTCTATGATCTGATCCATTCCTGTGACACTAGTTATAGATTCTAATGCTTCACTTCAGGTTTACTGTTTCCCTCTGACCTTCTTATTGACGATGATACACAGAAATTGCATCGGAATTCAATTCAATAGGCACAATGCCGACTTAAGTACAAGAAAACTGACTCTTCTTACTGTCTATGTTTTGAACCATTTATGTAACACTCGTTATAGATTCTGATGCTTTACTTCAGGTTTACTGTATTCCTCTGACCTTCTTATTGACAATGAAACACCGAAATTGCATCGGAATTAAATATAAAAGGCACATTGCCGACTTAAGTACAAGAAATCTGACTCTTCTTACTGTCTATGTTTTGAACCATTCCTGTGACACTAGTTATAGATACCGATGCTTCACTTCAGGTTTACTGTATCCCTCTGACCTTCTTATTGACGATGAAACACAGAAATTGCATCGGAATTAAATACAAAAGGCACAATGCCGACTTAAGTACAAGAAAACTGACTCTTCTTACTGTCAATGTTTTGAACCACTCCTGTGACACTAGTTGTAGATTCTGATGCCTCACTTCAGGTTAACTGTATCCCTCTGTCCTTCTTATTGACAATGAAACACAGAAATTGCATCGGAATTAAATACAAAAGACACAATGCCGACTTAAGTACAAGAAAACTGACTCTTCTTACTGTCTATGTTTTGAACCATTCCTGTGACACTAGGTATAGATTCCGATGCTTCACTTCAGGTTTACTGTATCCCTCCGACCTTCCTATTGTCGATGAAACACAGATATAGCATCGGAATTAAATACAAAAGGCACTATGCCGACTTAAGTACAAGAAAACTGACTCTTCTTACTGTCAATGTTTTGAACCAGTCCTGTGACAATAGTTATAGATTCCAATGCTCCACTTCAGGTTTACTGTATCCCACTGACCTTCTTATTGACGATGAAACACAGAAATTTCATCGGAATTAAATACAAAAGGCACAATGCCGACTTAAGTACAAGAAAACTGACTCTTCTTACTGTCTATGTTTTGAACCATTCCTGTCACACTAGTTATAGATTCCGATGCTTCACTTCTGTTTACTGTATCCCTCTGACCTTCTTATTGACCATGGAACACAGAAATTGCATCGGAATTAATACAAAATGTACAATGCCGACATAAGTACAAGAAAACTGACTCTTCTTACTGTCTATATTTTGAACCATTCATGTGACACTCGTTATAGATTCCGATGCTTTACTACAGGTTTACTGTATCCCTCTGACCTTCTTATTGACGATGAAAAACAGAAATTGCTTCGGAATTAAGTACAAAAGGCACAATGCCGACTTAAGTACAAGATAACTGACTCTTCTTACTGTCTGTGGTTTGAACCATTCCTGTGACACTAGTTATAGATTCCGATGCATCACTTCAGGTTTACTGTACCCCTCTGACCTTCTTGTTGACGATGACACCCAGAAATTGCATCGGAATTAAACACAAAAGGCACAATGCCGACTTAAGTACAAGAAAACTAACTCTTCTAACTGTCTATGTTTGAACCATTCCTGTTACACTAGTTATAGATTCCGATGCTTCACTTCAGGTTTACTGTACCCCTGTGACCTTCTTATTGACGATGAAACACAGATATTGCATCGGAATTAAATACAAAAGGCACTATGCCGACTTAAGTACAAGAAAACTGACTCTTCTTACTGTCTATGTTTTGAACCATTCCTGTGACACTAGTTATAGATACCGATGCTTCACTTAAGGTTTACTGTATCCCTCTGACCTTCTTATTGACGATGAAACACAGAAATTGCATCGGAATTAAATACAAAAGGCACAATGCCGACTTAAGTGCAAGAAAACTGACTCTTCTAACTGTCAATGTTTTGAACCACTCCTGTGACACTAGTTATAGATTCTGATGCCTCACTTCAGGTTAACTGTATCCCTCTGTCCTTCTTATTGACAATGAAACACAGAAATTGCATCGGAATTAAATACAAAAGACACAATGCCGACTTAAGTACAAGAAAACTGACTCTTCTTACTGTCTATGTTTTGAACCATTCCGGTGACACTAGGTATAAATTCCGATGCTTCACTTCAGGTTTACTGTATCCCTCCGACCTTCCTATTGACGATGAAACACAGATATTGCATCGGAATTAAATACAAAAGGCACTATGCCAACTTAAGTACAAGATAACTGACTCTTCTTACTGTCTATGTTTTGAACCAGTCCTGTGACACTAGTTATAGATTCCAATGCTCCACTTCAGGTTTACTGTATCCCACTGACCTTCTTATTGACGATGAAACACAGAAATTGCATCGGAATTAAATACAAAAGGCACAATGCCGACTTAAGTACAAGAAAACTGACTCCTCTTACTGTCTATGTTTTGAACCATTCCTGTGACACTAGTTATAGATTCCGATGCTTCACTT